>NC_080571.1:246993270-247150770 GCF_030247185.1 Malaya genurostris | reverse complement strand
AAATTATATAGCGATTTGAAAGAATATCAGCAGAACGAAGATGCCTTCTAGGATTTTAAGAATTTTAAAACTATAAATTGCTAAACTAAATCAAGAAAAGTTAAGATGAAAAGCCGCTTTTAGCTAGTTTTTAAATTTGATCAGGATCTAACCAGGAAAAGAGATTGGAAAATAACATGCGAATATAATTGTTTTTCTTTCGCTGCCGAATATTTCCCGAGATAGGAGCTAACTACGGGTTCGAGTCTTTTCTCGGCGGTAGTTTTTTTTCGGTTTTCATCACATAGTTGTATTCGCATGTCACTTTTTCAATCTGCCTTCCTCGTTAGATACTAATTAAATGTATAAATTATTGATATTCACTCGCCAAGTGTGGACAAAAAGTTTCTGGACGTCCTTCAAAAATTTATGATTTTCACTGAAGTATACATCAGATCTCGTAAACTTTCAATAGCGCTCTGGCTGACGCGAATTCCATTCTTTTGCTACTAGTTTGATCAACATTGCAAATTCAATACGCAACTAAAATCGCTTCCTACTACCTTACATTTTATATGACTACTAACCGATCGCATCGCACTCACTCTGACATACTTGTCATATTTCTGTTGAACTTGAATGGACGGAGCTCTGCCGCGCGACTCCATGCGATCTGTCAAGTTTCATATCGCTTCGCGTGCGGCTTTCTCTCTGGCTTCACCCTTACTCATCTGTGCGTAGCAGTTTGTGTTGAACTGCTATCGCGACCTGACGGTTCAGCATGAAACGCTAGGCAGACGTAAAGTTAATGCTACTTGCTTTTGCACTTTTTGTAATTACACCGAAGAGTAATGTCTAAACTGACGTTTCGGACGAAATAAGTTTCGGTTTGCTAGCCGTACAATTGTGGTCATTTGAATGGTAAAATATCTAATTTTTCACCCCCAAATTTATACCCATTTTTACTATCATTTTACATTTTGTCTCGGCATTTCTCCTTTCCAGACTGCTACGCACTGAGGAGTCTAAGACGAAACGTAAAACCATAGTAAAATGGGTATAAATTTTGGGGTGAACAATTAGCATTTTTCCCCTCCTAATTAACATAAAATCTTCTGTTTGCTCTCAGCCAGCAATAAATTTAAGAAATAAATAACCTTTGAACAGTATAGAGTAATAAATAAATAAATGAATGGTAAACAACAACTATGGCATCAACCAATCGTGATTCTGCAATCTGAATCTGAGCTAATAGAAGTTATCTTTACTGACTCAAAATAGACGAAAATGACGAGAAAGAAAGGTCACTCTCAGCTCCACTTGCAAATTATGAGAACGAGATCCATATCCAGTGACAGAAAATGATTCACAATGATTTTTACCGGTTGGTGCTCGAATCTATAGTAGTTTTGATTTCCAAATAGGTTCTGGGGTGTAATCACTTCGATTCCGACACTCTTTATAGCCGAACGTCACAGATTTTCATTACATTAATGAAAGAATGAGAATTGAAATTCGATTTATTCTCCCTGCAAACGTTATTTTGGTTTCGTCTTGTAGTAGGAGAACGAGTAACGTTGGCATGATACTCTCTTTTGTTTCAATGAGAGACGAAAAAGTTTTGTCTCTGTTCATCTGTTTTGGATGCGATCATTTACGAATCAGATAGTAAAAATACGAAAATGAGTTTGTTGAATTGAGTACTATCATTGAGAATGCGTGACAATTTTAAACTCTGATTCTGAACAAATTGGTCTTAATGCCATGTTTGCTTGATTATAATATTTCGTTTATGTTGCAAAATCATTACTATATGAAATCTCTTTTTCATAACTTTGATAAAAATACGCACGAAATAGTAAAAAGTCAGATATTTCTGAAAGAATTTGAAAAAACATCCCGAATATGTTAGCAGATTTGATAACTTGATTTTTTTTTCTAATTCCCGCCGGATCTGCTGTAAGGTGTTTTCTACGAAAACCATCCTTCATCTTATTCGTCTGATATAGCTGATGCTCTTTGAATAGATTCAATTCATGGGACATGGGATACGGTTGAATAATCAATTTCAGGCTGTTTTCTGTTCCATCAAAGTGAAAGCATCGGTTTTTGCTTTTTTGTCCAGCTCTTGCAAAAAAGATGTTTTTAATCGATTTCATAATACGTGTTCAGTTTTTGCATTCAATGTTTTTATCCGGTTTTTGCATTCAAAAATGCTTACACTAATTTGCACTTATCCGATTTTGGCATTTAGCTATTCAATTCAATATAGAAGGAAAAAAAACTAAACGATATCTATAAAACATGTTTTCCAAAGATCTAACCAACTCTTCACTTTAACATACCTATTTCATCAAGCACATTCCATCGTCGAAAGCGAAACTAGTGGCAGTGCTTCAGTGTACCGCGCAGGATCTCCAGTGTTCGGCCAGGAATCCAGATCGTTGTATCGCATCAGTTGTCCCGGACGGAGTGAATGCGTTCCGCTGGCAGAATGTCCCGAACTGTTGCTAGAAACTGCACGCCAATGCTATCGTGGAGATTTTTCACTTTCCTGTGGGGTCAACGAACTTGAGCCCCACGTGTGCTGTCCGACGCAGAACAAATACGACGATCAAGCCGATACGGGTTGCGGTAAAAGTATCGTTCAAGGAGACTTCTACAGTGGCTTGGGAGCGTACCCCTTTGTGGCACGAATAGGATTCAAAAGTGAGTACAATTAGATTGCGCTTAATAATAACCGAAATATAAGGCACTGCTAGATTTATTCAGTCATAAAACTGGTTGAAGGTTTATTGGACCATTAATGGTCATCATCGGGGAAGTTGACATGCGTATGTAAATTATTTCTTTGTATGGTATTTAATTATTATTCCACCGTTTTTCACTCCATTGTAACTGTGAACTAGGAAAATCATTGAGAGTCCTATTGTGTTTTGTTTGGTACAGTAATTTTGATTTGCAGAATTTTTATTACAGATAATGCTTCTTATACAAATGATTTTATCTTAACTTCTTGTATACACCTCGATATATGGTAGCGATTAAGGTACTCATTATATGTAGTTTACCGTTATGAATCTAATAAGTACTTTGTCAGAATGCTTATTGACAGTTAGCTATTTGTTCTTAGTTTATATCGGATGAAAATATTCGGCTTTCAATAAGCACGGGCCAATGTTTAGAAGTAACTGATCCTCATTCGATGAATTTACATGAGTACAATATCAATGCAGTGCTCAATTAGCAGCAATATTGGCGGTCTCTAATCACACATAACAGATATACAGGCTCGCATTTGAACTGTGTGTATAATTTTGAATGAACAGCTCGATCGACACTTCTTTGGTTACTGCTTTCACATCAAGTCATTATTTTAGGTGCTACATTCACAACACGACGACATGGGAATAAAATATGTGCTTTACACTTGTGGAATCGTGTACGAACATTTTGAAAGATCCAGGCGAACAGTCGAATAGGTGGCAGTAGTGAGCTCCTTATTTCCGTCGCATACCCAATTTAAAACTTACACAGATAGTAGACATTTTTTTTGTTATGCCTGTACATCTGTTATATGTGCTTCAATGAAACACAGATTTAAAATGTTGTTCTTTCAGAATGCTCCATAATGAATCGAATTGTTAGTATCAAATGAATGAGTATATCGATTTTAGCTCATTTATAAAATGACTGTTATGATTGTACCTGTGAAGAATTCCTTCTCAATAAAGGCCATCCTCTAAAAAGATATTATGAGCAAAATTATATAAATCATGAAAATTTTTATGGGATTTGCTCACAAAATCATCAGTAATAGGCATGGTCTCATGAGGAGTGATATTTCATGATTTCTTAATCATGGTACCGGCAATAGATTTTTTCCGTGCAAAAACATTTTTTTTTCATTTTCACCAATTGTACGCAAACGCAATAATTGAATACTCGTTAGAACTCAGCGCAGTTAATGTTATTAACTAGTCCTGCAAATACAAAACCGATATTGCACTGGTTTTTGAGCCTTCAAATAAATTGTTCCACCATGCGTCAAGTTTATCTAGAGATGTTGACATCGCTTTTGAAGAGATGTTGACGTAATATTATCCTAACACCTTCCAAAGATTACTATCAATTTTGATAGGAATTTTGAAAGCCTGACGAATAAGAAACGATTGAGAAAGTAAATAACTGAAAAGCTCTAATATTTTTTTGTTATTTTCATAATGCATATTTTGAAATCATTCTTACGATTGTGCAGCTGCTCTCATAAAATGATGCGAACATGAAAAGTAGGTTGAAATATCTCATCGAATGAGTGTTGAAGATTGAATTTTGAATGATTTTATCCTATCCTTTCTTTGTATATTAAAATTGTTTTCAAGTGTCAACGTTTTATTTGTATTAAAACCTTGCAAAGTTCACACAAATCACCAAAGAAAAGTAAGCAAAATATTCGTGTGAATCTTATGTTCGAAACCATAGATAATACTTCTATCTTTTGACAAACCATTGCCAAAGACTCAAATTAGTTATTTCAGACGTGAAATTCCAAAAATATATGTTAAACAGTAGAAAAAATGTTGTGAACATTCGAACGTATGATATATCATACGGTGGGATAATACAGTAGTATTTTTTCCCAAATCATATCGTTAACCGATAAACTCGAGCATCAAAATTTGATGATTAGTTTGAAATCTACGTGATGGCTTTCTCAACACTTAGCAGAGAACTGACTGTTGAGTCGATGACTGACGTTTTACAAAGAGGGTTTATTCAATTAAGTCGAGTGCTTTTATAGCGACTGAAATCTGGCAACTCATTCGAGGTTTATATCTTTTTACCGTATCATTTAAGCCGACTGAAAAAGTGCTATTTACATATTACGAACTACTACAATTCTTCCCTCTTCAGTTAATTAATACAATCCTAAACTTTTAATACATTATGTACATTGTATAATGAAACAATTCATTTTTATACAAAATTTGATAATATGAAATCATTGGTAAACAAAATTTTTATCTTTTTTCTTAATCTACTCGAACGCCTAATGTTAGGCAATGATTTTTGATCACTGGATAAGCAATTCTTCTGCTGGCCCTGTTCGACCTCAACTGGAACTTGTGATTTCCGAGTTTCGATGATTTCCTCCGACGAATCAAATCCATCGAAAATGAACGAATCCGAAACGAATCCATAAAAATCTTCATCAGTTTGCTTGTTGCGCTGTTTTGCGTTGTGTTGGTTGATATCGTCATCCTCACGTCTTCGCTTGCTCAGACGGACTGGCGGAAAATCGTCAAAAATAACTGACGCTCTCGACCGATGCTTTCCTTCCGCCAAACGGAGTTGATGCCTGTGAGCTGACACCAAACGACCACCGAGCGAGATCTTAAACAAAATTTTGCGCAATCTAAAAAAAAATTTTCCTCGAAAAAAATATCTCAGCTCGGGGTAGCAGCGAAAACGGCACCACAGCAGCAGCAAAAACAAGCAGATTGTCATGTATCCAAAATCTGGCTTTGGGAACGGCTTTTTCCCGGTATCCAAAAAACACAGAATATTTTCAGAGCAATTTGCGCTCAAAATCCTCCTATACCGGTCACGCAGACAAATCCGCAACGCAGCGGCCAAATTTCCGCGCTCTGCCTGATGACAAAAGAACAAACAATAAGTTCTTTGAATTTGATACAATTGTGAATAAAATACGTTTACAGATATCACAAACAAATTTAGCGATATTATAAAATTCAACAGAACAAAGAAAATCTACCTCTTTGTATTGAAAATTTTAAATAAAAAAATTGATTTCCAATATAATTTGCCAACTGGTATAATGGAATCCAAAATGGCTTACAAAAAAGGCAAATAAAACCGACGCCACCGACTCACCTGCAAACAAAATGTCCAGCACACCAAGCGTTTTAAACACTATTTTATCACCAGCGCACTACCGGGCAAAATTATACCCCCGGATTTTATATATCTTTTTCGCTTACTCACTACCGGGTAAAAACTCCCCCCGGATTTTATTAAAAAATTACTTTTTCTCGTCGCCACTGAAATCTACGTGATGGCTTTCTCAACACTTAGCAGAGAACTGACTGTTGAGTCGATGACTGACGTTTTACAAAGAGGGTTTATTCAATTAAGTCGAGTGCTTTTATAGCGACTGAAATCTGGCAACTCATTCGAGGTTTATATCTTTTTACCGTATCATTTAAGCCGACTGAAAAAGTGCTATTTACATATTACGAACTACTACATAGTTGAGGTCTTTCGAAAATTTCTTGCCATCAGCAAATCAAATTCATTTTGTTATATCTTCGAAAAAACATGGCTGCAAAAAATAGTAATAAAACTAGGGACCCTTAAAGATTTGACGAACACGTGAATATGGAGTAGAACAAATACAAACAGGTAATCCATTTTTTGAAAAACGAAGAAATGGAAACAAATGAAGTTATTTTTTTATCTTCGATTAGACAGATTTTAATCTTAAAGTCCTTCACCACTTCGGGCCAGGAAAATCTTTTGACATTGTGTGCGGGGTTGGGAATCGAATCCAGGTAGGCTGAAAGAAAGGCATCGACAAATGAAGCTGTTTATTGCAGCCCATAATACAATATACACAGAAAGAAAAAATGAAACTTACACGACATGTAAACCAATAGTACTATTAAACAGACGTCAGTTGAAACGTAAATCTGATTTAAAACCATGATTGATGTAAAATTACATTGAAATGCATTTACTTTTTCATTGAACAAGGCTGTAAATTTACAAATCGCTTAGTTTTGTAATGTAACTTTCCATTCAATTACCTGCTTCAAATATGTACATGAAAATAAATGTAAATTCACAAAATATTTTTATCTGTGTATACAAATAATTATATTACCAATAACAATCCCCTAAAAACTAACCCCATGTACACTAAGGCAATTGGCAGATGATGGCGTGGTTTCAGTTACTGGGCCCAAAGCTATTGATCTGCATAAACCATTGCAAGATACCTTAGATAACTTGTCCGTTTGGGCTGTTCATCTTGGTATCGAATTCTCTGCGGAGAAAACAGAGTTAGTCGTCTTTTCAAGAAAGCATGATCCCGCGCAGCTTCAGCTCCATATGATGGGAAGAATGATCCAACAGGTTTTAACTTTTAAATACCTCGGGGTGTGGTTCGATTCCAAATGCACGTGGGGAGGACACATTAGGTATCTGATAACAAAATGCCAACAAAGAGTAAATTTTCTTCGAACAATAACAGGATCTTGGTGGGGTTCTCATCCGCAAGATCTAATAAAATTGTATCAAACAACGATACTTTCAGTGATGGAATATGGATGCGTTTGTTTTCGTTCCGCTGCAAACTCTCATTTTATCAAACTTGAGCGAATTCAGTACCGTTGTTTGCGAATTGCCTTAGGCTGCATGCACTCGACACATACAATGAGTCTTGAAGTTCTGGCGGGAGTTCTTCCATTAAAAGATCGATTTTGGGAGCTTTCATCACGCCTGCTAATAAGATGTGAGGTGCTGAATCCCATGGTAATTGATAATTTCGAACGACTAGTCGAGCTTCGATCTCAAACAAAATTTATGACAGTATATTTTAACCATATGTCACAGGAAATCAACCCTTCAAGATATATTCCTATCCGTGTCAGCATCCTAAGTGCCCCTGACTCAACTTTATTTTTCGATACATCCATGCAGCGTGAAGTGCGTGGAATCCCGGATCATCTACGCTCGACGGAAATCCCAAAAATATTTTCAAGTAAGTTCAGGCATATTGACTCTGAGAAAATGTTTTACACGGACGGATCGCGAATTGAAGAAGCGACAGGGTTTGGTATGTTCAACAATAATGTTTCGGCCTCATTTAGGCTTCAAGAACCTGCATCTGTTTATATAGCAGAGCTAGCAGCAGTTCATTATAGTTTGAGTGTAATCGTCACATTATCTCCAAACCATTATTTCCTCTTCACAGATAGTCTGAGTGCAATTGAAGCCATTCGCTCAATCGCTGCTGGCAAAAATGAACCGTTTTTCTTGGGTAAAATAAAACAGTGTCTGAACGACATATTGAATAATAATTATCTAATCACTATAGTCTGGGTCCCGGCTCATTGCTCCATTCCAGGCAATGAAAGAGCCGATAATTTAGCCAAACGTGGTGCTATTGAGGGTGAAATTTATGAGCGACCGATTGCTTTCAACGAATTCTATAGCTCGTCTCGCCAAAGAACACTTGCCAGCTGGCAAGCATCTTGGGATAGAGATGATCTGGGTCGGTGGATGCACTCAATTATTCCGAAAATATCGACAAAGGCATGGTTCAGGGGACTGGATGTGAGTAGGGATTTCATTCGTGTGATGTCCAGACTCATGTCCAATCACTACACGTTAGATGCACATCTCCTTCGAATTGGGCTCTCCGAGACTAATCATTGTGCTTGCGGAGAAGGTTATCGGGATATTGATCATGTCGTTTGGACATGCGTGGAGTATCGTGATGTCAGATCTCAACTTATAAATTCTTTGCGTACCCAAGGTAAACTATCCAATATCCCAGTTCGAGACATTCTTGCTTGTCGTGACCTTTCATACATGAAACTTATCCCAGCTGCGTCCATGAGTTCAACCAATAGCTAAATTAGAATAAAAATTATGTAATGATACAAACAAACTCGAAACAGTTTATGAAATTATCAACAAAATGTCTGAAAATAACAGCTTATTTTATAATTTATAGAAGTTAATCGTTTGGTTCAAATAATATTTCCGAGTAGATTTCATAATTAATGACGAGTTACCTAAGATGATATTTAAGCTATAAGAGAATATGTTTTAATAAATTCAAAACGTTGTGACTATGTTAGAATTAAATTAGGATAAGAATATTATGTAAAAGTGATGCTACGGCGAAGAAAAATTTATGTAAACTGCCTCAAGAAATAAACGTATTTATGGAAAAAAAAAATCCCCTAAAAACTGAAACTAAGGTATATTTTGGACGAAATGCACTAAGTATTTCTATTTATATCGTGCTTTCATCTCCGATCGTAATTCTACCGGTACTATTTGAAAAAAATTTAATCGTATATATAAATACCACTCTCAAAATATAGGCTTATCTCTTATAATTTTGTTGCTACTGTATTGTCCCAGCGTATGATATATCATACATAGGATAATTTCGTTTGGAAAAGATTTTTAATAGTGATTTGGCATTTCCCAACATCTTCAATACAAAATATGATGGTATTGATGATATCTGCTCATTTGGTTCAAATTTGGGAACCCTTGGGTTATGATGGGTTAATGTTAAATGTGTTCATGATTAATTACACCTAAAGTGCATTTACAATTTGATATTGCTCCCTAGCGAAAATTTTTGTACCAAATATATCAAAATTCGTTTATTATAGACTGAGCAATCAGTGGCTTGAATGATGATTGGTACAATAGCCCTAAGTTAGGAAATCTGCTATAGCGAACAAAGCCGACGCCGAATAGTTTGGCAAATGGTATCACACCTATTCACCGCCCCGAGTAATTTAAAAATGTTATACTTTTCAGGTAAATTTTTAGGATCGAATTTCTTGATTACGCATGATACCTGTCTCATATAAATCATATTCTTATAAAGAAACTGTGGTATTTTTCAAATTAATTTTCTCTAATTCTTGACAGAAAACATAAAAAAGTCCAATAATTTCGATCTACGGATAAAGATACGAAAATCTCTACTTTTGCCTTTTTCGTAGTGAAAGTAGGCGAGGTCGGGGCATCAGTTAGCTGGATGACGCTAAATCGATTCAGTTTGGTGTCATTCGTATTTGTGTCAAAACGTGTACATTTTTTACTGATTTTTTTTGTATTTTTCGGATATATTTGATTTCTGTGCATTGTAATGATGGTCTGGTTAGCGCTCTCAAATGTTCATTTCGTGCTGATTCCAGTGATGATTGAGTGCTTTCGATTACGTGGAAAATTAAATTATTGTTGCGTCTCAAAAATGAATTGTCAGTGCTGGGCTAAACCGGACAAAAAATGTGGGGCTAAATCGGACACATAATTTTCAACTTGAAATTCTCAACGGATTCTTGAAACATTCCTAAATGGACTAGAGCATGCGGACCACCGCCGTGTTCTCATGACCCGGGGGTGTTTCCCGCGGACAGTTCCAAGCCATCAATAGCACCAAAAATGTTAACTATTTCATGTAGATCAAATAAAATCATTTTTAATCGCACATGCTTATTCCAGACATAAAATCCGGATCCTTCATTTACCCATGTTCTGGTTCAATCATCGCGCGCCACATAGTGTTGACATCTGCTCACTGCGCACTGGCCAAAGCTGAGAGTCATCGATTGTGAGTAAATACACCTTCACAATTATATTGCAATTACAAACTTGCGCAACAGAGGATAAAACAGGCACGAGATGATAACCATTGCTATTTAGCCATTCGGAAAATTCGCGACTAATGTAACAATTTCAAGGTTGATTATTATTGTTTGATTTGACTTTAGAATTTACGTATATACTATATAGTAATGTGTCATCTGGTGAATTCGATCTCTCTATGATTGTCCCAAGCAAACGATTATACAAATTACTAGCAGATAATCGACATCATTGTTTCCAGATCGTCTGTTAGAATTGGCGACTACGATACTCGTACCGACCCGGATTGCGGAAGTACCGGATTTTGCGCACCAGCAGCCATCAACCACGCAGTAAGCCAAATTATTGTCCATCCAGACTACGTAGATGGCCAGTATCACCATGACATTGCACTGTTAGTGCTAAGAACGCCAATCAATTACACGGGTAAGTATGAGAAGTAATGAAAATAGGAAAATCAATGGTATGGCAAAACAAGCACCCCTAATAAGAAGTCAAAATTTGTCATCTTGAAACAGATATGAAATGTACTGAGTCAGTAAATGGTCATGTAATTACTTAATCGAGAGATTCCAAATGTTTTCAATACAAAATAGTACTATTGTATGTAGCAGTATTTCACAACAAACAAAAAAAGCGGAAGATAAACTTTCCAGTGACAATGACATTGACCGTGGAAACATATTTTGTCAGCATACCTTCGCCGATAATTACATACAATGCTAATTATATGCTGACACATAAATAATGTTTCATTTTCCCCTTTTCCGTGTTTCGTTTTCCCCAACAGTGGCTGCGCAGCCCATCTGTTTGCATCGTCGGCGCCAAGATCTGACCGTCGGACGGAGAGTTCAGATCATTGGCTGGGGTAAACTGTCAACCAGTGGGACCAAATCACCAGAACTGCAATCGCTCGAAGTTCCCCTGACATCATGGGATCAATGCGTTCGAGCCTACAGTTCGACTGGGGCCCTTCAATCGACCAAATCTATTGATGGAGAGTGGATGTGCGCGGGCGGTGAAGGACGCGATGCTTGTCTCGGGTTTGGGGGTGCCCCTCTGATCATCAGAGAGCGCTCCCGCTATGGGCAGATCGGTATCATGTCATTTGGAGCAGAAACGTGCGGTGCACTAAATATGCCTAGCGTGTACACCTCGATTGCGCACTATGCTCAGTGGATTGATGCGAACACGCCGACGACCTTTGTCTGAACACGCGATTCCCGGACAGGTGGAATCGGATATGCCAGTTTAAAGTGATAAGTTGTGTATATTGGAGAAATTAATGTTACAATAAAATGCTGTGTTTCCGAGTTATATCATCAGTCGAGTTGCGATGGTTACAGTTTGATAATAATTGAGATCATGGCTTCTTTCTATTTAGAGTTAAGTGGGGAAAATCGAAGCATAGGTAATTTAATGTAAAACAAAACATTGTTGTACTTATTGCACGGGCTCTTTAAACGTATAATACCAATAACTTATTCCATATTTTTTCCTGATTGGTCATTATACTGCAAGATTATTTGAGGCTAGATTGTTGTATCAGTATTAAACATTTATTAAGTATTTGAAGTCCAACAGACCGCAGGAACATTATTTCTACTAACCTGCCGGTGCCCTCTGTCACAATGAAGACAGAATTGCTCAAATCATTAAACTCTTACAAAACAAAACAAACAAAGATTTGAGGAAAGAGTGGTTTGAAACTGTTGAAGCAAGTTGATGCAATTATTCTACTTATACAACAAGAGTAAATTCGGATATGAAGAAGAAGTTTAATGAGAATCGGACCTTTTCTAAATCAATTTTGTATGTCTTATTACGGTCTTAAGTTTTACGGCAGTTTTGCACGGACTAACAATTTAACAACATTTTGGCCCTATTATTGGTGTTTAATTGCATTGCAACTCACCAGGCGCGTATACATGGGAGGAAGGGGGCAGTCACGTACCTAGAGGGGCCCTGGCCCCTTCCGAAATCAAAAACAGATTTATAATTATTTAGAAAATCTCTGACATTTGTTACAGAAATAACAAGACAGTTAACGTAAAGAAATGTAATACAATAACAGTTTCAGTGGAAAAGTTTAAAGTGTCTGTTAAAAACACCGGTAAAAGGCACTCCGAAAATAAGATACATAAGCAATCTTCAGTAACATTATTTTTTTATCTTTGGGCCCCTCCCGAAACGAAATCCTGGGTACGGGTCTGGAGGGGGGGTTCAAACCAACCACGGAACTCAAGAAATGATTAGAAGAGACAAGGGCTAGACCAGACGCGTGATCAAACCGGATAGCTTGAATATCATATAAACGTGCAATTATTACGATTCATTAATTGACAAAAACGCGTTTCGAGATGACGCGGTAGAGATGACTTGAGTAAAAACCTAGTTTTAATGGATTTTTTTTTCAATTTCTAAAAAGTATCCGATTTAGCCCCGGTCTCCCCTATATTATGAAAACACCCCCCG
Organism: Malaya genurostris; assembly: GCF_030247185.1. Taxonomy (NCBI): domain Eukaryota; kingdom Metazoa; phylum Arthropoda; class Insecta; order Diptera; family Culicidae; genus Malaya; species Malaya genurostris. The sequence goes on along the minus strand of NC_080571.1, from coordinate 247,137,894 downwards.
AATTTTTTTTCTGGATACGCGCCTGCAACTCACCAAAAATAAACGATCTTGTGCTGGAATTAAACTATACATACACTCTCAATATTGCTTTCAAACTACCTTCTTTAAAACATTGTTGTCAATTCAATTCTTTCACAAAACAAACAGTAGGATCGTAGCACCAGCCATGCAATAGTTCTGTACACTCTGAATCGGCTGCGAAGTCTGTTGAAACAGAAGGTCAAATTCCACTACAGGAATGTAATACCAAGGCTTTGCTACAAAACAAGTTTTGTGTATGTGTGACCGTTTTCTCTCAGAGGAAATTTGATGGTTTTGAAGTACATTTGTTGTTTGTTATAGGATTTACATTACATTTCAGCTTAAGCGTAATTTGCATTAGGAAAAATTTCATGAACGCCATTTTGATGTTCTACCGTAGCATTTATTGACAACAAATAAATTCAGACCTACAAATTGGAATATGTTTTAGTACAGTTCCGAAGAGTTTTTACGTTTGGTGCATCGTTGTTTTTAATGACGGCTAATATAATTCCGAAACCGGACGATCACTTCATAATTCCGAAATTTACCAGATAATCGCTCAAAAGTAGCGCATCAATTTCAAAAAGCAAAACCTTGGAATTACATTCCTTTCGTGGAATTTGACTTTCTGTTTCAACAGACTTCGCAGCTGATTCATAACTTACAGACACTAAGAATCCTTCCAGGTTTGCTTCGTACGGGACCCAAACATATGACAGTTGGCTTGTAAGCAGTGCTGTAAAACTTCATTCAATTCAATTGAAACTGAATGTGGAACACATTGACGATCTCTCTAATGCAGTAAACTTCACTCTCTGACACACACAATGTTTGCTGACGGCACGAACGGGCAGCATTCAGTTCATCACTCGTTTCTCTTCAATCGAGGCTCAGTTTAACCACCGTCAGTTGATCTCCTGAAGTAACTAAATATCTATTTCAATAGTGTGAGAGCGGCCTTCAAATGAGGTTCATGTAAACATTTAAATTGGTTCAAGATAATAGATGAAAGACAAAACAGATAACTGAAATATTAATCGCAAAATACACACAAATTAATTGTTTCCTCCTTCCGTTTTCATTTTTAGTACTTTAATCTATATAACGGGTGATTTTTTAAGAGCTTGAGAACTTTTTTAAACAATAAAACGCATAAAATTTGCAAAATCTCATCGGTTCTTTATTTTAAACGTTAGATTGGTACATGACATTTACTTTTTGAAGATAATTTCATTTAAATGTTGACCGCGGCTGCGTCTTAGGTGGTCCATTCGGAAAGTCCAATTTTGGGCAACTTTTTCGAGCATTTCGGCCGGAATAGCCCGAATTTCTTCGGAAATGTTGTCTTCCAAAGCTGGAATAGTTACTGGCTTATTTCTGTAGACTTTAGACTTGACGTAGCCCCACAAAAAATAGTCTAAAGGCGTCAAATCGCATGATCTTGGTGGCCAACTTACCGGTCCATTTCTTGAGATGAATTGTTCTCCGAAGTTTTCCCTCAAAATGGCCATAGAATCGCGAGCTGTGTGGCATGTAGCGCCATCTTGTTGAAACCACATGTCAACCAAGTTCAGTTCTTCCATTTTTGGCAACAAAAAGTTTGTTAGCATCGAACGATAGCGATCGCCATTCACTGTAACGTTGCGTCCAACAGCATCTTTGAAAAAATACGGTCCAATGATTCCACCAGCGTACAAACCACACCAAACAGTGCATTTTTCGGGATGCATGGGCAGTTCTTGAACGGCTTCTGGTTGCTCTTCACTCCAAATGCGGCAATTTTGCTTATTTACGTAGCCATTCAACCAGAAATGAGCCTCATCGCTGAACAAAATTTGTCGATAAAAAAGCGGATTTTCCGAATGGACCACCTAAGACGCAGCCGCGGTCAACATTTAAATGAAATTATCTTCAAAAAGTAAATGTCATGTACCAATCTAACGTTTAAAATAAAGAACCGATGAGATTTTGCAAATTTTATGCGTTTTATTGTTTAAAAAAGTTCTCAAGCTCTTAAAAAATCACCCTGTATATAAAAATGCAGAGATCATTCTTTGTAATCGCATCACGTAAGAACGGATGGACGGATTGAGATGCTTTTTTTTTGTTTGATTAGTTTTTACCCCCACCGGTTTCGTACATCAAAAAAATTAGGAAAACTTACCGGAAAAGTGGAAAAAACCGAGGGGGACGACACTAAAAAACTGCACTTCGCTTCGATTAGGCTTTTTACGCTGCATACGATCATGCACACTTTCCTTCTCTTTGATACACATAGTAACGGTTGAATATGGATCGATCGTCTTTTCTTGGGTTTTTGCATGTTAAAATCAAAACCATGGAGATATGATATATCGTAATAAACAAAGTAACCTGAAAGTTGCAAATGTCACACGAAGAAAAATATAATTTCAAAGACTGCAGTTTTTTTATTTTTCAAGGAACAATGGTATTAAATTTAAATAAAATGATGATATTTTCTAAATCATTAGTTTTCAGGAACAGCCAAACATGTGAAGCCATTTTTAGAGATGCTCGCTCTTTCACTTCGACCGAATCAACGATTGTAAATTTTACAATTCAAGGATTCGAATATAGGTTGAACAAAATTCAAACAAAACGTTTTAGAGTTGATCGAGAACTATGGATCATTGAACATAAGCTGTTATGTTTCTCATATGGAGAAAAAATATAGCGTACATCGAAAACTTCAAGAAAACTTTATATAGATTTTGTTGTATGATTATTGATTCGTCTAAATATAATTATTCAATGAATTACTCTCCTATACACAATAAAAAGCAGTTTTTTTATGTAAAAATTGTTCATGAAATAGCACAATAGGTGAAAAATAATCCTACTATATAGTAGTTTTCTTCAATAATTTCGTTATGTGAAATGTATAGTTTGCTGTTAATATGTATTAATATAAAAAAAAGAATTGTTACCATTTCTATAAGATTTTAACTAACATATTCCATAAAAACAGCTTTATTCGGATTTGCTTCAGTATTAATGAAAAACGATTTTAAACATAAAAATGGTAAGTCTTAGCATCTGACAAAATATAAAACCAGTTTTATATCACATACAGAGATATCTTCGGGTAAACCTTCAAAAGGCTACAATAAATTGAAATATATTCCATCTTCATGCTCCTACTAAGCTACTAAGAAATCAAATTTTCAATGTTGTTAAACCCTAATTTCATTTTTCCAATCAGCTGACGAATCCATGTTAACACTCAGTGAATGTCAAGACCAGTAACAGAAACTTTTTAAGAGATCATATGTTCTTTGACTTTATTTTACACGGTTAGAAACGCTTTCAAACGGATCGATCTAGATGTTTGGATAGATGTAGTTTTATTCGCTTTCCATTGACTTTTTGTATTTTATTTGAAAAAAACCAGATCTGTCGTCCCCCTCGGAAAAAAACCAATAAAGTTATTTTGTATGGACAATGGAATTTTCCACTGCAAAAGTCGCCAATGATTGCTAGATCATCGATAGGTGTTTGGCGCATAACGAGTTGTATAAGTGTTTGGCCATCGAAGAAAGGAATACTAGATCGTTGAAAGAATCATTTGGCGCGCAACGAGTTGTTTTGTGTGAATTCATGTGGTTCGTTATTTCGAGCCACGTGTTTAATTGGGTATCAACATTATTGATAGCCAAAGGATTCAATGATGGAACGCATATGAGTGTTCTAGCTATACCGTAAACATGATCAAAAGTTCTGATACTGTTTACCAGAAGATGCATTGTGAGCAATGTAATCGGTTAGTTGTTTATTGTTGGCCATCGTAGGCGTGAGTTGAACAAATCACCTTATAAATAGAACGACTTTTGTACGAATTAATGATAAGATGCTGCAGTTTAAATAATGAGATCAATCATAGAGGTTTGCTTTGAATTTAGCATGCTGAAGTACGTTCGCGTCGGGTAAATTCTGGTGGATTGAAAACCATTAGTTGTGAGATTTTATGCATTGACTCGAACGATAAGCTGCATACTGGTACAATCACTCCTCATCTTAACTCCTCTATAACAGAAAAACTGCACATTATTTTCATATAAAACTTTCTGATATAGATTCTCAATGCCGAACTCCACCATTCATTAATTGTAGGTGGGGTACTAAACAAAATTATGTGGTGTTGACTAATGAGATGACTATTGATAAAACTATTAAACGAATGCAGTGTTCATGTAAAAGTTAATGGATACAATATTTAAAAGAATGGTAACTTGAACTTTCGAATGTCCAAGAATTACTCATTTTATCATTCGATTTTTTAACAATATCAAACTAACCATAGTACTCAAGAAGGACTAAGGATTTGAAGATAAAGTGCGGAAAATTCGACGTAACAAGGTTCATTTAAGTAAGAAGAAGATTTCTTGCATCTGAACTTTTACCGTCTACCAGAGGAGTCGAACTTAGCGATGCGAAACATCCGAGTCTCTGATATGTTAAATTTTTTTTTGCCCACCACACTCCCCCACACCAAAAAATTTACTAAATAGTTACTGACTGACCAGAAGTCATACATTAAAAGTAAAAATAAAGTTTTATCGCTAAATTGTTAATGGAATTTTTTTCCTGTGATTGTCACGCTACGAACATTCATCAAACACGATTAAATAATATCACCAGACTAGCGAGAAGTGACGAACTACAAGTCGCGAGGGCAGCTTTTGTAAATTTGTTCTAATCAATTTAAAGTAGTCATCTCAGTTATTTTTGCCTCACTTTTTATTCCATATGTCGAAACCATAGTCTGAGAGAGATCAACAATCGCTATTCGATGCACTGACTCAAAAGATGATTCGCGGTGCATTCGCTTTATTTTTGCGTAACAAAAGCTTTTAACATATTCACAATTTTTTTATGAATTCTTCGCAGCCAAGTAATCAGTAAAATAATGGAAAGATACATTCACAGCATAACGTTTGACAATTCTACTGTCCGAAAACATAAATTAAAAAAAAACGGGCGAGACGAAGATCCACTTCCGGTGAAACTCTCAACGGGTGAGCACGTTGCATCGTGTTAGTCCGGGGAAAATTCGAGTATTTCGCAAGAAAGAAAGGATTTTCAGCCGTACTTTGACGATTCGACGCAGCCACACAGCGAGATTTTCGCTTGTAGTCAAGTGAAAAGAAAGTCCACTGGACTATAAACGAAAATTAACTGGCAATATAGCCTTAGTTGCTGTGCCATCAATTCGGCGTCATCTCAGATGAGGTGACGCCAACCAGAAAGGAAGAAGAAGAAGAGACGAAGTTCGACGGGTCAGCTAGTCCATTTATAATTCTGTTCGTTCGAATTTGCTTACTACCAAGAGCGAAGGCAATGAAGGAGCTACGCTACTTGGCATTCGAAACTGAGCAAGCAAAACTTCAAATGACTAGGTACGATTAATCAACTGACGATGAATCCCAGGAGCTTCACTTGAAAATTACAGCAAAAGTCAAATGAATTAGTAGGGATATGCTGACGGTCAGCGGCCATAAATTTCATTTTCATCTTATATTATTCGATTGAAAATGAAATTTTACCGCACTGCTTGTAAGACCAGTGCACTATGCATTGAACCAACAACTCGCTTTAATTCTTAGTACTTTTAGATCGAGCCCGCTTTGTTTACCGTTTTCAAATTGCTATATTTTCCACTTTGAAAATATACTGATACAGAGAATTGAGTTATGTTTGAATACTATGCTTATCACATGCACTACTACTGATTAGAATGCTATTCGGAACTCTTACAAGTTTAAATCTGCATTGATACAACGTATTCCAAATTCTTACCGTTTTGGGTGTACTTCAATGATCCTCTCAGTGTCTGATTGAATGCATGTTTCCGGCTAATGTTTCGCTCGTCACGAGCAAATAATTGTATGAATTTATATTCAATATATTTATTAAATCCTTATTTTAGTTTAAATATCCGAACTATCACAGTTGAATTTCTTTCTCAAAAGGCAGTGATATACAAAGCTCTCAGCTAAAACTAAAATATGAAAGGAATGATCGTTTACAGTGAGTCTCGTTGATGGTCTACGATTTTCTAATAGTTACCAAAAATTAATGTTGACTGCAGTGTTTGAAAGAGATTAGTCCAAAATTGAATCGAAATGACCTCACAGAAGAGTGCTAGAGTAATAAGCATATGCTGTCTTAGTTTCAGCACAATAAATAGATTATAGATTCCATTTAACAGAAACTAAATAGTGAATAATAAAATCTGCAAGTTAGTTAGTATTATTTGTTGTTGTTTGAAGATGTCTACGTCCAGAGACAAACGCAGACGTCCAAAGAATTTCACATATACATCATTTTTATCCCATTTTAAAAAGGTTCACATTGTAAATTGTCATCAAATTGTTAATTAAAAAGTTCAACTCAGTAAAAAAAACTACGAAGTGAAACTAAAAAAAATATATACACATTTATATTTTCAAATCGATCTGTAGAATTTGTGCGAGTTTTTATATCGTCCAGCTTGAAAATGTTTCTTTGAAAAAAAATAACGCATGCAAAAACGAACAAAAATTTGTGATTGAAATGTTTGACTTCTGATGAACTCATTCATTCACACAAAATGTTATTTTGTGCGAATAGTTTCGTAAATTTTCTTTCATACACTTGCAGGTAAAAAGATTCGTGCACTATCCAGTCTTATACTGACTCATTGTTAACGATCATACCGTACTTAAATAGTAAGCAATAAAATATATATTTATTGCAGCGTATATAGGAACTTACAAACCGATGAAGTATTCATAACTATTTCCTAAATATTTCTAATACATAGATCAATTTTACCGAAGAGCACAATCAACGAAGCCATCCTCTGCTTCCAATGCATTTGCATCGTTCTCTACCAGCGGTATTTTATCGTCGTGATGGGTCTTGAGTTTGTGATACAGAATATACGCGCCGATTGCAATTGCAGTGACACTCAGCAGCAGTGCAAAGATGACAAATCCGTTCCGCAGCGAGTTATCCTCGCTACGTTCCTCCATCGGTACAACCTGTGCGAAGTACCAATCACTGAATGGTCCAGGGCCAGCCAAAGAAACCACTTGTGCCCTTACGGCATATTCGCCCACAGTTAGGTTGCGAAAAACGTAACAATTACCGGCCTTTTTATGTTGTAATCTTGTGATGCATGCGTAGCGGAACATGGGGATCGGTATGCTTAATGATTTGATCTCGATGTTAAAAGCTACCGTTGCTCCGTTCACTATTTCCGGTTCCTGGAAACTGATTGTGATTGAATTTGGATCGACCAAGGTGGAATTGTTTGATTGTTTGCTAACAACAACGTTCAGTTGACCAGCAGTCACCGAAGGTTCTGTTCGGTCGGAATAGATACTGTACGGACTACAATAGCGAAAATCTTTGGCGCTGCACGCGAACAGTTGAAATGTGTAGTAAGTGTACGGTAATAAGTTAGGCACGGTGAATTCTTTGCTATCAGCATGAAAATTGTGAAAATAGATGCGATTTCTTAAATCCTCAATCTCACGTTTTTGACGTCTTTTGGAAATAGTTTGACTGACGGGTGTGGGTTCATTCAGAAAACTGTACATTTTTGCTTGAAAATTATTATCGTAATGCTCTTGAATAACATTTTCCTTCGGAGTATCAGCCAAGGAACGTTTACGACGTTCGTATATGTCACTTTCCAAATCAGAAATATCGGGAACATCTGACAGGACTCCGTCTTCCGAGCAACAAATTTCAGCACTACACGTTTCACTATATTCGATGTTCTCTTCTACATTTCTTGGATAGACGCAATAATCGCGTTGATCCAGCACATGATGTTCATCGGGCTGGATGAAAACATCCACATGTAGTCGCTGAACAAGATTGATCTCTGCTTTTAAAATTCTCCACGAGAATGTTATCGAATTATCTGTTTTTCTAACGGTGTACACCTTCAATGGAGGAGTAGGTTTTGCGATTTTGGTGGTGAAATAATGAACATCGGATTTTCCAATTCGTCTTTCAGTAATATTGTGACTGTTATCCGCTACGTACGTTTTGATGTAATAAGCGTATCTTGTAAGCGGCTTTAGTCCGGTTAAATTATATGAAAGCATGTTAGCTTCGTATTTGGTTTCTCTTAATCTGACCAGTTTTGACTGCCAACTATACTCAGAACAAACATCCCTGCCATCGTACGGTGATCGTTCCTTCTCCGAAGGAGTAAAATAAATTACATATCCCACCAGCTGTTGTTGTGGAGCTGTGTTATATTTTGTCCAATAGATAGTTGCGTTTCTACTGGATAGCACTTCTGACTTTACTGTGATACTAACTACATTACAAGATTGCATGAAGCCATTCGAATCGACATTAATCAAATCGTTTGTCTTGTTGTATGATGTAATTTTCTGCAACAACTCTATTTGTGCGACACATAACAAAGGATTGTATACGAAATACATACTACCGCTCAACAACTTCAACGATGTTTTGTATTCATAGTTCCATAATCGTTGTAGATTCGAATTTTCGTAAACCATCAACGAATAATTGCCATGTCCCAGTTCCAACTGGCCGTGGATAGTTGCAAGATTTTCTAAAAATTCCAACGACGGCAGGGCATTGGAACGGTACACCTTTAAATAACCGATAATTTCCTCTATACTGCCCAGCATTGTCCTTAGTTCACCCATCAGATTCGGATGATCTTCGACCATGCGAATCTGCAGTGTCCCGTTGATGATCGTACATCCCTCAAGTCGTTCGGCATCCGATAGATACATTACTTGCATACCTTCGCAAATCTTGGGACAACGATCCCGACAGGGATAGCACGTGTGGTTCGAAAAATCTGCTTCCGCCTGATCCACGTTGGTTGCACTATATCCGGCCGGACACTCGGCTACACATTCTCCGTTGTACTCCAGCCCACCGCGATCAACGCATTTCAGCTTGGTGATGCAACGTTGTGTTTCGTGGAAGAGTACTCTGGAATGAGATTTTGTTATGATTCAGAAATCGTTTTAATGGACTGGCAATGGTAAAGCAGCGGTAAACCCTCCGATGCGGTCACACTGGACAATGTAAAAACACATGAAATGGTATTTTTTTTTTTTTTTTCATAAATACGTTTATTTCTTAAGGCAGTTTACATAAGTTTTTCTTCGCCGTAGCATCACTTTTACATAATATTCTTATCCTAATTTAATTCTAACATAGTCACAACGTTTTGAATTTATTAAAACATATTCTCTTATAGCTTAAATATCATCTTAGGTAACTCGTCATTAATTATGAAATCTACTCGGAAATATTATTTGAACCAAACGATTACCTTCTATAAATTATAAAATAAGCTGTTTTTTTTGACATTTTGTTGATAATTTCATAAACTGTTTCGAGTTTGTTTGTATCATTACATAATTTTTATTCTAATTTAGCTATTGGTTGAACTCATGGACGCAGCTGGGATCAGAGCTAAGTCTTAAAAGGGGCCTTTATTAAATTGAAACTCCAATTTTCTTTATGAAATGATAAATAAGTTTCATGTATGAAAGGTCACGACAAGCAAGAATGTCTCGAACTGGGATATTGGATAGTTTACCTTGGGTACGCAAAGAATTTATTAGTTGAGATCTGACATCACGATACTCCACGCATGTCCAAACGACATGATCAATATCCCGATAGCCTTCTCCGCAAGCACAATGATTAGTCTCGGAGAGCCCAATTCGAAGGAGATGTGCATCTAACGTGTAGTGATTGGACATGAGTCTGGACATCACACGAATGAAATCCCTACTCACATCCAGTCCCCTGAACCATGCCTTTGTCGATGTTTTCGGAATAATTGAGTGCATCCAACGACCCAGATCATCTCTATCCCAAGATGCTTGCCAGCTGGCAAGTGTTCTTTGGCGAGACGAGCTATAGAATTCGTTGAAAGCAATCGGTCGCTCATAAATTTCACCCTCAATAGCACCACGTTTGGCTAAAATATCGGCTCTTTCATTGCCAGGAATGGAGCAATGAGCCGGGACCCAGACTATAGTGATTAGATAATTATTGTTCAATATGTCGTTCAGGCACTGTTTTATTTTGCCCAGGAAAAACGGTTCAGTCTTGCCAGTCATGTTAGAGCGAATGGCTTCAATTGCACTCAGACTATCTGTGAAGAGGAAATAATGGTTTGGAGATAATGTGACGATTACACTCAAACTATAATGAACTGCTGCTAGCTCTGCTATATAAACAGATGCAGGTTCTTGAAGCCTAAATGAGGCCGAAACATTATTGTTGAACATACCAAACCCTGTCGCTTCTTCAATTCGCGATCCGTCCGTGTAAAACATTTTCTCAGAGTCAATATGCCTGAACTTACTTGAAAATATTTTAGGGATTTCCGTCGAGCGTAGGTGATCCGGGATTCCACGCACTTCGCGCTGCATGGATGTGTCGAAAAATAAAGTTGAGTCAGGGACATTTAGGAGGCTGACATGAATAGGAATATATCTTGAAGGGTTGATTTCCTGTGACATATGGTTAAAATATACTGTCATGAATTTTGTTTGAGATCGAAGCTCGACTAGTCGTTCGAAATTATTAATTACCATGGGATTCAGCACCTCACATCTTATTAGCAGGCGTGATGAAAGCTCCCAAAATCGATCTTTTAATGGAAGAACTCCCGCCAGAACTTCAAGACTCATTGTATGTGTTGAATGCATGCAGCCTAAGGCAATTCGCAAACAACGGTACTGAATTCGCTCAAGTTTGATAATATGAGAGTTTGCAGCGGAACGAAAACAAACGCATCCATATTCCATCACTGAAAGTATCGTTGTTTGATACAATTTTATTAGATCTTCCGGATGAGAACCCCACCAAGATCCTGTTATTGTTCGAAGAAAATTTACTCTTTGTTGGCATTTCGTTATCAGATACCTAATGTGTCCTCCCCACGTGCATTTGGAATCGAACCACACCCCGAGGTATTTAAAAGTTAAAACCTGTTGGATCATTCTTCCCATCATATGGAGCTGAAGCTGCGCGGGATCATGCTTTCTTGAGAAGACGACTAACTCTGTTTTCTCCGCAGAGAATTCGATACCAAGATGAACAGCCCAAACGGACAAGTTATCTAAGGTATCTTGCAATGGTTTATGCAGATCAATAGCTTTGGGCCCAGTAACTGAAACCACGCCATCATCTGCCAATTGCCTTAGTGTACATGGGGTTACTAGACAGCTGTCAATGTCATTCACGTAAAAATTATAAAGGAGCGGACTGAGGCATGAGCCTTGCGGTAGACCCATGTAGCTAATTCTGAATGTTGTCAAATCGCCATATGAAAAATGCATGCGTTTCTCTGACAAAAGGTTGTGCAAATAATTATTTATAACCGCTGGGAGTCCATGTTGGTGGAGCTTGTCTGAAAGAACATCAATGGAAACTGAATCAAATGCTCCTTTAATGTCTAAAAATACAGATGCCATTTGTTGCTTTTGAGCGAAGGCAATTTGGATGTCAGACGAAAGTAATGCAAGGCAATCATTCGTCCCTTTATTTCTACGGAAGCCAAACTGAGTATCTGACAACAAACCGTTCGTCTCGACCCAAGTGTCGAGACGTCGTAGAATAATTTTTTCGAACAATTTTCTGATGCAGGACAACATCGCAATGGGTCTATATGAGTTGTGATTGGAAGCTGGTTTCCCCGGCTTTTGAATGGCGATAACTTTCACTTGCCTCCAGTCAGGTGGAACAATATTTTGCTCAAGAAACTTGTTGAACAATTCCAACAAACGTCTTTTTGCGAGGTCGGGCAGATTCTTCACCAAGTTGAATTTAATTCTGTCCAACCCAGGAGCGTTATTGTTACAAGACAAGAGTGCTATAGAAAATTCCATCATTGAAAATGGGTTATTAATAAAACCATTATTTGGAGGAGATTCCCTTATAATGCTCTGCGTAGGAACAGAATCTGGGCAAACTTTCCTAGCAAAGTCAAATATCCATCGGTTCGAGTATTCATCACTCTCATTTCCTACGTTACGATTCCTCATTCGTCTGGCCGTGTTCCAAAGAGTGCTCATTGAGGTTTCCTTTGACAAACCTTCGACAAAATGTCTCCAATAGCTACATTTTTTGGCTCGAAGTATGCTCTTGTACTTGGTTTCTAAAGCCATAAGTTTTTCAAAATTCTGAGGAGTTCCTCCTCCCCGTTTTAGAAACGTCTTGCAAGCATTTTGTTTTGCGAGTTTAGCCTCTGAGCACTCTTTGTCCCACCAGGGGTTGGGAGGCCTTCTGTTAGTCGTTGGCCCAGGAAAGCGTTTAGTTTGGGATTGTTCTGCTGCCTCCAGAATCGAACAAATGAGGAAGTCATATTCTTCAAGTGGAGGGAGCTCTTCCATTGAATTCAAAATACTAGAGATACTACTTTGGTATTTAATCCAGTCGATATTTTTTGTCAAATCATATGGAATACTAGCTGAAGTAGCAATGCAATTGCTATTGCTAATTGAGATGATGATTGGTAAATGATCGCTACCGTGTAAATCAGGCAATATTTTCCAGGTGCAATCTAGTCGAATTGATGTTGAGCAAAGAGATAGATCTAATGCACTTGGGCGTGCAGGAGGTCTTGGGATCCGTGTCATGCTACCCATATTTAATACCGTCATGCTAAAATTGTCACAAATGTTTTGTATTAAAGATGATCTGCTATCATTGTAAACGGAACCCCACATCATTCCGTGCGAATTTAAATCCCCCAGAATCAATCGTGGAGCAGGAAGGGCTTCAACCATTTCATTAAGCTGTCGCTGTCCAACTTGTGCTTTTGGAGGAATATAAACCGAAGCTATGCAAATATCTTTGCCTTTAATGTTTATTTGGCAAGCAACAACTTCTATACTAGAAGTTGAAGGGATGTTTAATCTATAAAAGGAATAGCATTTCTTAATTCCCAAAAGCACTCCACCATACGGAGAGTCTCTATCGAGACGTATAATGTTAAAATCATTAAAATTTAAAGCTATGTTTGAAGTAAGCCATGTTTCGCATAAAGCAAATACATCACATTTTTGGCTATGCAATAAAATTTTAAATGAATCAAGTTTTGGCATGATACTTCGACAATTCCACTGCAGGACAGTGATTGTATCATTTGCGGCGGGTGATAAATTATCCATCAAAAGATACAAAACCTGAGACAATTGGCCATTGAGCTGATAACTGCTTCAAAAAATTTCTAGCTATTGGAAGGAATGCCATTATGAGGGTCTTTAAGGGTTCAGATATATTGAATGCTGAGAAAATCCATTCAACAATTTCCGAAAACTTCAGTAATCCTGTTGGTGGCTGTGAAATAGAGCCCACAGGATTATTACCTTTTTCTGTGCTAGATCCTGGATTGGTTTGTGAATTTGACAAACCAGGAGGCACAGTCTTTGGTTTTGACTTTTTTTGTTTAACACGGGGATCTTTTTTTGAAGATGAAATTTTAGGTGTCTTTTTTGGTAATTTGGAAGAAGACTTCTTTCTCTTAACTGACCCTTGGGTAGTGATAAACGATGGGCGATAAACTTTCTTTCCCTCTTCATGAACTACTGAGTACAGTTGTTTGCACTCTAGTATTTTCACACCCTCAAGCATAGAGTTCTTGAAACGACCAACACCATGCTTGAGTAAATCATCTACCGAAAGACTCGCTTCGGTAACAACACCGTCAATTTCGACATCTTTGGAGGGTATGTAAACTTTATACTCTTTAATGAAATGTTCCGAAGAGACAATATCATTCGCGTGTTTCAAACTATTTACCACAACACGAATTTTATCGTTATTTACTTTTATGATCTCTTTGATTGAAGAGTATCGTGATGTCAAACCTTTAGAAATTTGTAAAATGTTTAATGGCTTTGATATACGTCTAAAAAAGACTATCCAAGGCCCAGAAGAGCTCTCCTGATATTTTTTCGTTCGTGGGGGTATCGGATTCATGCTAGGATTTACGTCCATGGATTCATCCATCACATTAAAATTTTTAATCAAACTTTAAATAAAAAATGAAACCAACACTACACAGTACTCAATCAAAAGGAAAAGAAAAAACTTCTACCTTGAAATTGTTGTCTATCTCCGTTCCACTGCCGTGTAGATTCTCGTTGCTCTAGATGTTCTTGTTGGATGCTGATTGTTGGATGTGATGCTACTGCTACCTGACATCAAGCACCACTCGATTTCCGATTTACTTTTGTCTTCGCCAGCTCCAACCAGCGCAGGTCACCGGTGTATACCTGCGTGTTGTATGGCAGTGGAAAGACCGAGTTGTCTTGTCTCCTTCTTCCTTGTGCTCCGCACCGATATGCTTCTGCACCGAAGTGCCTTCGCACCGGTGTGCCTTTGCACTCTCCTGCTTCTATGTGCCTTTGCACTCTCCTTCTTCGATGTGCCTTTGCACTCTCTTGCTCAGCACTTGTGGCTGTGTATTGTGGCCTGGGTAGAGCTTGGGAAACGCCCTTTGTTGTTTCCTTCACCAGCTTGGCCCAGCACTAGGGCTCTCTTATGCAGCACGATTATACGTTTTAACGGCTGCTGCCAACAGGTCTCTACCTGTAGTTCAACCGTTGTCGTATTTAACGCGTGTAAACTAACCAGCGTTGTTAAACTGTACGCTTCTATACACAACCTTCTCGGTTGAACGGCTATTACTGAATGTGACATGAAATGGTATTGGTCGACCGGAAGGTGTGCGATCTAGTAGAGGCCACAAGGATTAGTGCTGAGCGCGCACGTCATATTTTGAGCGAGATTTGGATTTGAATAAAAAAATACCCTGCCGCGTATGATCACTCCGGGACAAAACAAAAACGAACGCAAGCGCACTTCGAAAGCGTTTTTGGCCATATTGCTGAGGAATTAAAAAATATTAGGTGTCGATTTGTAGCTGGATCCATTTTTACACGTCAGAGAACAAAATGAGTCCGATAATGGGCAGAAGCAAGGAAAAATTAGGAAAAACAAGGAAAAAATATCAACAGCGAGTATTGCCGCGCATTATTGGAACGATTAAAGACCGAAACCGCTGTGCAGCGGCCTTTGAAGTCAAGAAAATTGTTATTTGTAGACAATGCACTGCCAGGCAAGAGCAATGAAACAATAACTTATATCAATTGTTTCGGACTCTCAATCATTTTCTCATCCACCTCATTCGCCCCGGTTTACGAATCTCAAAAGTTGGCTCCCAAACCGGAGCCTACTTTTGAGATTTGTGGTCACTTTACAACATTTATCACCCTATATTGCCGGAACTGGAGGTCGGATTCGATAAAGCTCAATTGGAACCTATGTGACCGTAAGGGCATGTTCAGGAATGTTCCAGTTCTAGATGCATAATTTATGCCAATTACAAAATTTAAATCTGGATTTTATAACAAGAAAAACTGGCAGCCTCAGCAGTGTTTTACTCGTGTTTCAAATATACAAAAAACTAGAACGGCATCGTAGACCAGTTTTAAATTTGACAGAAGAACTGGTCGAATAAATAAAACTAGAACGGCTTGCTGGGGATACGTTTGTTCCAGTTTCTGTTCTATTTTAGATCTTCCATATAGAACTTCTAGCTGCTGAATTTGCTCCAACAACAAAAACTGGCAGCCCTAGCAGCGTTTTACTCATATTTCAAAAACACAAAAAAATATAGAACGGCAACGTATGCCAGTTTTAAATTGTTCAGAACTCTCGAATAAATAAAACTAAAACGGCTTGCTGTCAGCTATAAAATTTAAATCTGTAAATTATAACAACAAAAAATGGCAGCCCCAGCAGCGTTTTACTCATATTTCAAAAATACAAAAAAATATAGAACGGCAACGTATGCCAGTTTTAAATTTGTCTGAAATGTTCGAATAAATAAAACTAAAACGGCTTGCTGTTTATAAAATTTAAATCTGTAAATTATAACAACAAAAACTGGCAGCCCCAGCAACGTTTTACTCATATTTCAAAAATACAAAAAAATATAGAACGGCAACGTATGCCAGTTTTAAATTTGACAGAACTGTTCGAATAAATAAAACTAAAACGGTTTGTTCTAGTTTCAGTTCTATTATACATCTCGCATATAAAACTTCCAGCTGCTGAATTTGCTCTAAGACTTTGTATTTAAAATCTATGTCAGAAGCAGTGCACACTCGGTTTTCTGGGCCTCAATTCAAAAGTCAGTTTCCACAAGGATTGCATAACCTTTATGTATGTATTATAAGTAATAAAATTAAATTAGTATTAATCATCTGTATCTTATCTTTTAATTTTTTCAATTTATGTTCTAATTCTTGTAAAAAATTGAAGATTCCACCTTTTGCCAGTGTAACTTTTTTCGGAATATGATAAAAAAAAGCTAAGACATATAATCGCTTTTGATAAATTTCCCATGGAAGGTAATTATTTAAGCTTGAAAAAAAATTCTGCTCCCTTACAAGCGGCCTTCCCGCAGTTAACCGGAACATTCATGCGTGTAGATATTGTTTTTGAGTTCTTTCTTTGTCAATTTTATATATCAATTCCTCCTCAGTTTTTGTGACAAAAATGTTGGAGTAGATCGTACGCTTCGGGCTGGCAAAGAAATTCTCGATGGGATGCAGCTGGGGGACGTTGGGTGGGTTCACCAACTTGGGAAGCACATCGATATTCAGCCACTCCATCTCCTGTAACGATCTCTTCGAGTAGTGGGCCGACGCCAGATCCGGCCAGAACACAGTGTCTTCGCCCATATTCACCCCTATTCGGTATCTCGATCGAATCGGATTTTTTCGAACGAATATAAAAATTTGCAAACTCGAACTCGATCGAGCTACAGGATGCAAAATTTTGTATTCGATCGAAACAATTCGAATCGAACGAAATACAGAATCGGGGTGTTGTATTCTTTATGAACAACCTCGGAGCTTACTTCCTTCGTGGGGGAAGTAAAATACGAAGTGCCCTCGCCATCCAGGGTGAGATGGTTTTGTCGTCCGTTACCACTGCTACGTCACGATTCGCCGGGAAAATCATGTTTACCATCTTGTTTAGCCACTGCCATTGCATCTTTGCCAACAGCTCCGAAACCAATGGACGCGACTTCCGCTTCCTGACATGTATATTCATGTTCGCCGGGACTTTTTCACTGTTTGGCCGGTTGCACCGCCCAAGCGCATGCAACGATGTATGATGACACTTCTCCCTCGGTTTTCCTCTCCAACTTCCTTTGGGGCTTCTTGTCGCTTAGGGGGTGAGGGACCCTGGCCCCTCCCGGAATCAGAAACAGAAACAAACTAAAAATATTTGATACGAATCTAACAATGTCAAAACTAAATTAAATACGAGGCAAAAAAACTACAATAATAATAAGACACCTAATTGTTCTGGATGATTGGAATGAGAAAGTGCGCGAGCTTACCATAGTTGAGCACGATTCTGCAAATTAGAAAAATATCCAGCCGCTGGATCTCGCACCTACTTATTTAGGACTAAAAAGACGAGCGCAAGTGCACTTCGAGTACATGTTTGGCTGGATTATACGCCAGAGAAATAAATGATTAACCGAGAATGGACCAAAGTCGTCGCGGTACAAATGCCTGGAAGGAGGCTCAATGGGTTGGAAAGATCGTGATGCCGGTTTTATGGGATTGTCATAGTATACTTTGGGAGTACTAAATTGATTAAAGACCGAAATCGCTGTGAAAGAGCCTTACATGAAGCACATGGGCATCGCTACCATAGTTAAAATCAACGGTTTAGTACTCCAATTACTTGCCCATCCACCTTGTTCGACTGATTTGACCTCCTTGAACTGTTATCTATTCCCAAACCTAAAGTCATCTCTGAGAAATCGATGTGAGTTTCGTTTTGGAATTCTAGACTGCTACTTCCGGAACCTGATACCGAAACCTGTATAACTAAAGAAAGTTTGTATGGCCATCAACTAATATGACCCACATATTGAGAAGATGCTTACCGTTCTCCACGAATCGAAGTAAGGGATCTATCTCGGACCTCTTCTCTTAATCCATCACAAGTCTTGTGGATTTTTGTGCTCTAGAAATGGACATTTAGAAGGTCTTAAACATGTGTGACAGAAATGACATGACAGTAAACGTTAAGAAATGTAATACAGTAACCTTCTCTCGGCCATAGTCACAAATTTTATTTAAATACCTTATGATGATAGTTCTAGTGTAAAAGTTTAAGGTGTCTGTTAAAAACACCGGCAAATGATGCACCGGAAATTATCTTCTTAATCAATCTTCATTAAAATTATTTTTTTCATTCTGGGCCCCTCCCGAAACCAAATCATGGGTACGGGCCTGGTTCGAAGACACGGTCGAGTCATTCTGCAGCATGGCAACGCTCCTCCACATGAATCCAAAATTGTCTAAAAACAATTTCTTCGCTTGGTGGGGAACATCTACCGTACTCACTTGTATTCACCATTCTTTTTTATCGCACTGCCAACACCTTCAAAAATTCGAGTATATACGAAAATATCTCGATGATTGGATGTTAACGAAAGCTGGCAGGTTTTTTTTGGGATGGTAAATAGCCAAAGAGATGGACAAAATGTGTTCAAACGAGAGCCAATACTGTGAATACAAAATATTTCGTCCTCGTACTTAAATACTAAATAGTTTTGATAAAAAAAAACGACATTTTGAACTGGCGCATCTGGTAATAAACAAACGTTGTTCATGAATCGATTTCATCAACATCGAAGTGACAGTTTTTAAAGTGTTTCTTTGGGAAGATCAAAAACTTCACAGGAATCAATATTTATTGCATTTACGATGCCTCTGAGGTCGTTCTTCTCAGAGGTCCTCCGGATATTCTTCTAAAATGTACTGCTTATATGCCAGACTCATATTTTATGTTACTATACTTACTTTCCATAAGGACATTTTTCCACACATCGCTTTCCATCTTTCGGACCGCGACACACTCGACAACCAGTATCCTTTTTACTAGTGCACCCTCCAATGCATTGTTGGTCACATTTGATGGTTCCTGAATAATCGGTTAAATCATCATTCAATTAATCCTACTTATTGAGGGTACGATGAACTCATGCAACCTTAGTGCAGTGCCAAATCTCATGCATGGTGTGCTGTCGCGGCCATGTGCAACATTCAAGCGATCCATCACGTGCCAGATACCTGTGAAATCATAACCCGTGTGGAACTTTTGGCAACTTTGACTGCCCCAGCAAAACTTTCGTGGACAACCCCGGCACACTTCGGCTTTGTTGCACACTGCAGCCGGCTTATCGAAACGGTTCTGGTCACGTGTCTTGTTTGTCATATGTGTTATACTGGGCCAATCTATCTGAAATGAACACAATTTCGAATCTAGAATTACAACCCGGCCATCCTTAGAACATTTAAAAAAAAACTACCGTATCTGTATGGCACAGCAATGGGCAGTACTGCGTATAAACGAAACCACGCTGTATGGCAATCAAACTTTTCAGACCTATCTGTAGTGAAATGGTGTATTATAGACATCTGGGTTATAGACATAGTTGAACTTGAAAATGACGGTTGCACTTACCTCCTGCAGCTGGGGTAAATCATAGAAAATCAAAGCGTAATTCCCGATTAGCTCCTGACCGCGAATAACCATTAGATTCGGGAACAGATCCCGCAAAGAGACGAGATTGAATACACGAAAGAAAAGCACGAATCCGGTTACCTCTCTATTGTAATAAAAACAAAAACGGAAATTTCTCACGGTAATAAGTTTGACTCTTGGGGCATTACTATTGTTAATGGATATATTTTTTCTCTGTGCAACGATTGATTTCTATGATCTAAATGGAACGCAGTCGGTTCTGTCATGAGTCTTTCTATACACAACGTACATAATAATCTATGCCTATTCTTTCAATATTACATATAAACACAAGTAGAGCTCAGCGAACATGGTAAAATACATTCGTTTAATAATTTATATTGATATTCACGTTTCGATCAGACAGGCTGTTCTAAACAGTGTGTACTCTTTTGAAAAGTAAAAACTGTTACTAGGTACTCTATTTAAAAGTAGTCATTAGTGCATGTCTGTAGTATCAAGTATCACATTTATACTTAAACATAATTTGAAAAGATGAAGAATGTAATGTTTGATACAAAAGAAGAGTAGTATTGGTTTTATTTTTGAGGGTTAACTCAGATCTCATCATGTGTTCTCTTCTAGATATTTTACACAAAAATTTGATATTCCTAAATATTGAAAGTCTATTTCTTTGTTTGCTCTGTCAGTCGTCTTGCGGTATGGAAAGTTTGCGTCATTGATTAATACTCTAACGAAATCATGCCTAGGGAGTTTTCATACAGGAAAGAGTCGCAGGTGTGAATTATTGTTTCAATCGGAAAAATTATTTGTGATTACCTCAAATTTGGAAACTGAAACTCAGCAAACTCGTGCGATTGGATCCGTTCGAGCAGCACTAACTGCAGAAACCCGGTAATAACGGTACAATTTCTTATATGATTCAAACGGTGAAGATTATTTCGAATATCTACATTTCTACAAAATCGGTTATCGTCGTCAGCGAATTCTTCTATTGCATTCTGCTGTTCCTCCGCCACAACCGAGTTCCAATTCCACCCATAACGTTTTGATATTAATAGTGGCATCGTAAAGATCACTATCACATAAAGGTGGCTTTTGAGGAGAATCGTTCGCATTGTGAGATTTATGGTCTAACTCTGTACAAACTACACACTTATAGATTAATTCAAGCTCAACGTTCTAATGTTTCTGATTTTCCGATCACTTGTTCTACAATACTTTTCACATTTCATGTTATCGCGGAACTACGCTGCAAAACTAGAATTCACTTTACCACGCATATCAGAACACTATACTTCTGTACACTTGCTGTGCTGAGATCATGTGTGAAATTTTACCATCAAATAAATAATTATTACCCGGCGACCGTTGCATCACTGCGGTCAGCAATCAACTGACAAGATCGGCAATCCGAGAGGTATGCCAAACTAGCCAAAGCATCATCGCACCGTGACTGGGCTGGTTGGTTCTTAAGTGAATCGAGAAGCAATTACGTGCACGTCGAACGCGTCTTTTTCTGTGTTTAACTGCACGGGCTCTAATTGAATTAAACTCTTCGCCCCTGCGGTTCATCGATAATAATGTCAAACGTGGTGCACGGAACAGAACTGTGTGTACCTTGCCTTGTTAAACGCCTCGACCGTGGGGCTGTTCAAAAATGGTGTAATTATCAGCCGGCTTGAGTCAATGCATCTTACTAGTAGAGTGTTAATAGTAGAAAATAATAAACTAGTCGACATTGGAATTTCTGGGACACGTTCCAAATCATGAGCTTAGCCGTCAACTGAAAAGAAGTCAAAGAAGGTGGTCGTGTTTTCTAGATAAGTTACAAACAAACGATTATAAATGACAAACTCACTCATCCCAACATTTTAATTGATACAAATTAAATTACATTGACTACCTTGATTTCCTAGGGTATTGAGTCATTGAACTTTTTATCAAGCTACCAGTGCTAAGAGATTCAGGGATACACCGACACATCTTAGCTCCGCCATTTATCGCATCAATTGGAACCATTAGTAGAAGTTCTCGGGCTGATCGTTCATCCACGGAAGTTGATCTTCAAAATCAGCAGTCAACATAGCCGTTCAGTGTCGGTAGTTGACTGAGGAAAATACTACGGTCAATTTGTCTTGATGCAATAATTTCATTTAACAGGTAAGTCGTGTGGCATCTGGCGGAATTATTTGAATCAAGAATTGATTCAATGATTTGCTATCCCATGACCACAAAAAAAGAAACTTGCCGATGACTGAATGGCAACAGTAGTTTAGAAAATACAGTCGTGAACGAATCTTCATTACTTTTATCCTTGCTATGTTATGGGGAGTCTTTAACACAGTGGACGTTTTGACTCATAACAATTCGTGGGATCTGAATGTTTCAAATAGTTCAATGAAAACTTTCATGGTTCAAGTTTTCATTTTATTCTAGTTGTTGTTGTAGGCCAGATTGTAGGCCGACTAATACCTTGACTATCGGTACAATAATTGAACTATTCTTGAGAATTTTTATTTAATTTCCGAATGGAAATAAATGTAATGGAGATCCAAATAAATGTAATGGAAGCTTCACCAAGTCATATGTAAATATCATCCATTTTACATTCCTTTAAAGATAATTGTTACACATTGTTGCAACTCTGTATTGTGAATATAAAATAAACTGTTATACTACAGCTCGAATCTTTTACTCTACTAATTTTCAGTATTTGTAGAATGTCAATAAACACATTCATAGCTATTTCAATAGGAGTTGGTTTCAATTTCTGATTGGTAACCAATAAGCCTTCTGTTTCATTGCGAGCACGAGAAAGTTGACACGAGCGTAAATCGTAGTGAGCTGTGCGTACTCATTTTACTCTATTTGTGACCATGAGGAATGAGTCACTTACGGTGAATCTCTCAGCGGGTGAGCACGTTGAATCATGTGTTAGTGCGGGGAAAATTCGAGTATTTCGCGAGAAAGAAAGAATTTTTATCCGTACTTCGACGACTCGACATAACCATACAGCGAGATTTTCGCTTGTAGTCCAGTGAAAAGAAAGTCTATTGGACTATAAACGAAAATTAACTAGCAGTATAGCCTATCAGGAATCAGGAATCAGAACAAATTGGCTCAAATGGCACGTTCCCCTTGATATTTGGAGATTTGTGCCTTGCCATCAATTTGTTTTTAGCATCATTTTCCCGATATATAAGAGGGAAGGATTGAAAGGAAATGGTAAGGGTTGGACTAGGAGGATGGGAAAAATTGACGACACAAAAACACATAAAAGCAGAAGTAAATTCTGCACCCCTAAGGGATGCTGAACAATCTGCTGAGGATCACATTTAGTGGAAGCAGAAGGAAATTCTGAACCTCTACGAGGTCCCGAACAGTCTGCTGTTAATAAAACCTCCAACCCCCGAGAGAATTTAGAGATCTTACAAAAGCGACACCATTCTCGGAAGAATGCAGAACGACTCGCAGTATGTACGAGCAGAAGAAAATTCGGTACCCCCCAAAGGATGCCAAACAATCTGCTAAACCCTATTTAAGGTGAATACAGAAGGGATTCATTCACTCCAGGAAGAACGATGAACCCTTCTGACTATAGCTCCTTATCACATTGGGTGAGAAACGAGAGAATATCCTTCAATTTTAGCTCCGCATACACAGACTCAACCATGTATGGAGAACCAAAAACCCGGATACGTAGCTGCGTCAATGCGGGACAGTTACATATCAGATGATAATGAAGTACCATAATCGCATTCACACAAATCACACGAATAATACTCAGCACGTTGAATAGTAGCCATGTGATAATTGAGTTTGCATTGTCCAGTCAGAGCTCTGACCAGAATACTGCAATGATACTTGGAGAAATGCAGTAGACACTTTGACATTTTCAGATTTAAATCTGGTAGAAATGCTTTTGTCTGAGCGCAAGTTTGCAAGCTGCGCCAGTAAGACGGTATGCACAAGATAATGCTTCTTGTTTTAGGAACACATGTAGTGGTTTAATACACAGTAGCGCCTCTAGAGCAGCATTAGGAGTTGTCGTGAATGCTCCTGTCATCGCCATTTGGACCATCCTTTGGAGATGATTTAGCTTCGACTGAACTGTCGCGACTTCTCCTTTCTGCCACCATACAAGACAACCATATGCTAAAATTGGTCTAACGATAGTTGTGTAGATCCAATGAATATATCTGGGTTTGAGTCCCCATGATTTTCTAAAAGCTCGTCTGCATTGGCCGAAAGCCATGCAAGCTCCTTCAATCCTGAAGTCAATGTGAGCAGACCAATTCAGTTTTGAGTCAAGAATAACCCCGACGTATTTAACTTGATCGACCACAGTGACCTCTGAACCAAAGAACTGCAACGGACGAGCTCCTGTAATTATCCTACGATGAGTGAAAAGCACCATTGATGTTTTGCCCGGATTTACAGATAATCCAACCTGACAACACCATTGTTCAACAGATCGCAGGGCTTGCTGCATTAAATCAAAGAGAGTGTTAATGCTTATACCGGTCATCAATATATGATAATCGTCGGCAAAACCATAAGTCGGAAATCCAAGGTTATTAAGTTTCCTTAACAAACTATCAGCGACTAGGTTCCATAAAAGTGGGGATAGTACACCACCTTGAGGACACCCACAGACACTCAGCTTTCTAATCTCTGGCCTGCCGAAGCGATGATCAAAGAAGTTGATTGCTAAGCATTGCGTGTATCCAGTAAGGGAAAAACCCAAGATATTCCGTTCACGACTGCAATGTTTAACCTCCTGCAGCCATCGGTACGGAAATACACCTTGACTTAGGAGTTCCTATTTTTGTGGCCTTTTACGACATGGAACAGGAAACCAGTGGATCAATTCTTGGTAAAAAATAATTCCGCCGGATGCCACACGGCTTACCTGTTTGGTGGACTTATACCATCGGTACAGGTGGACCGTAGCGTTATTCTTAGCCAGTTGGGAAACCGCTACCGACACTACACGGCTATCTAGGCTGCTCAGAGAGGGAAAGTTGACATTGATGATCAACTTCCATGGATGGCCGAGCAGGGTGAGCACGTTGAATCATGTGTTAGTGCGGGGAAAATTCAAGTATTTCGCGAGAAAGAAAGAATTTTTATCCGTACTTCGACGACTCGACATAACCATACAGCGAGATTTTCGCTTGTAGTCCAGTGAAAAGAAAGTCTATTGGACTATAAACGAAAATTAACTAGCAGTATAGCCTAAGTTGCTGTGCCATCAATCGGCGTCATCTCAAGTGAGGTGACGCCAATCAGAAGGAAAAAGAAGAATAAAAGGAAGGAATATTCTAATAGTCGATTGCCAGTTGAGGGTCTAAGAGAAAATCTCGGTTGATTTTTCAAATGGTTGTATGAGCAAGTGAGAGTTTATCTTTGATTATAAAGGTTTTCTTGGATTTTACAATTCTGTTTGAATATCGAAGGTTCCCGGTACCATTTTATACAAAAAGTTGAGTGATAAACGCGGAAACCGCTCGGTAATTAATAGAAGAGTAAGTAAATAAATATAAACTGTCACTTACTCTTACGGCCTTTTAGAAAAATCAACCGAGAAATAAGAATTTTCCTTTGAGTACCATCTTCTTCGATTATTGTAGTATTGTTTAGATGTTGTTGTTCGATTGATGGTGATCGAGTGAGATCCTGTCACGAGTCATATTGTTACTTTGATGGGCATTGCATTCCAGTGCAATTAAAAGATTTGTAAATAGCAGATACTTTACGTCTCCTTAGTGGATTATGTTGATCCAAGAGGTGGTATTAGCAGCTCAACATAATCTGCTAACGCACTGATGAACTGAAGGCGATACGTAAAATAAATACATATTAATATGCATAAGGCGCTGGTCTTACAAGCCAATTTTCGTATGTTTGAGCCTTGGCCTAGAAGGATCCTTAGTGTCAGTAGGATTGTAGTACTATTCATGCAATGATTCTGAACGTAATGAATCAGCTACGAAGTCTGTTGAAAGCTAGGCTTCTTTGCTTTAGTTAGATCGTTTAACGAGAAATACCGCAATCATACACCGAAGAAAATTCATTGATGCTTAGTAGTTAATAAAGTGAATAAGTTTTCTTGTGAATTTCTGAAAACCATGAACCGACCTAAAAAAAACATATTTAGGTTTTTTTTATTGAACACTACCAAATGGGTGTAAACAGTATCATCTTTCATTTGTCATTATCTTGAATCAATACCAATTACGATATTAACACCTATATTTTTTCAAGTTTCTACAATGACGACTTCATATACGACCTTAAGGGTAAGATGAAAATAGGTGTATTCGCTTGGAGTTTTCACGTGGCTATAACAGCAGTATTGAACAATTTTCCAACTATTTTTTTTTATTCAATAGTATAATATATATTTTTAGGCACACTGCTTAAGCTCTAAGATGCCAAGGGTATTTCCTAATCTTAATTAACGACTAACTTAAAAATTTTCCAACTATGTTTTCTGTGGTATTGCTTCTTAGAGCCGAATGTTATATTCGACTCTACCGGTGTCTTTAATAAGAACGACAGTTTTTTCCCGACATTTTGACTATTGGCTTTGGTCTTCATAAACGGATTTTATATCTTAATGTTCCCCGTCTGAAATCGTAAAAGTTTGAAACGGCGGTCTCTTGCATTCAAACCTGTTATCAGCTTGTTTGCTCGGTATTTTCAAAGCTAGGTTTCATTGTCTTAGTTAAGTTCGAACGAGCAGCAACTAGGTCGGACAGGATACAAACAAAAACGATGTCTCGAATCCATATTAGTGATTTTCCCACTTAAACTCAATTTACGGAAAAGTATCGCAAAAATTTG
Organism: Malaya genurostris; assembly: GCF_030247185.1. Taxonomy (NCBI): domain Eukaryota; kingdom Metazoa; phylum Arthropoda; class Insecta; order Diptera; family Culicidae; genus Malaya; species Malaya genurostris. The sequence goes on along the minus strand of NC_080571.1, from coordinate 247,111,404 downwards.
CGATAAATGCGAATAAATGGTTTGTAGTTAATGAGGTCAATCAGTTAGAATTAATATTGAAAGTTCAATCGAAAGAGTATATTTTCCTGTGAAAAAAACAGAAAAGATGTTCAATTTGACAAAATGAGAATGAAAATCATTCATATTTCTTTGTTTTAAATCAATTGCAATACTATATAACGACAATTATATTATTCAACTAAATGACATTTTCGGCAACATGTCATTCGCTGAAATGAAGCGTAAGACAAAAATGATTTGTCTTTTTTATTTAATTTCGATTGCAAACGTTTACAAGGATGTAATTTAAAAGGAAACTGTTGGAGGAATCCGTTTCTTGAAAAGACGGCACAATGCACGGTTCTGATAATCACTTTATAATAGATCTATCAATTTGGGAAACATAAGGTACAAGAAGAACTTAAAAAATCAGTATATATGATACATAAACATGTCGAATACAAGAACAGTAAATGTGATGGTAAAAAAACACACATCCAGTACAACTGCAGCAATTTACTCTTTCAAATATATACATGAAAGTTCTAGCGTTTCTAATGTAAATACCGGTATATTTATTTGATTATTCGTTCTCCATAGAAAAACATAACCCAACTACAGATTCATCGATTGTCCAGAATATACACCTCCCTACGATATGCTTGTATCACTAAGTAATGAGTATGTTTTACACATTACATATACGACTATTGGTTTGCAGCATTCCACCTTTATCCTGTAAGGTGTGGACGACCCTTGCTTAGTTTCCGAAAACGTGAGGTTGCTTTATTTTTTGCATACATACTATTTATAACACTTTTTACACTTACCATTACTAAAACGATCGAACAATACCCTAAATTGTCTAAACTTGGCTCACACATAGAAATTTGTTAAAATATATGCACAGAAATACAAACAGGACAACATACTCTGATACCCGCTGCACTAAAATCTCGGTCCTCGTGGTCTAGACATATGATTGTGAAACGACTGCGGAACGTACTGAGTATAGGAAGGTGGTCTCGCTGTAAAAAAATGTTCGAAATAAGCATACAATAACATCAGTTACACTCTTCTATCACCGCTTAGTCGTGTCCCAGGACGACGATTTTCTTGGGAATGGAAAAGATTACAGACGACTACAATAAGATTTTGCTACGCACTAACTGCGGTTACACTACGCTCTGATTAGCTGCAATTTGGCGTCGAAGTTTGGTCGATTATTTTTGAGAAGGCACTTTTTGGCAACTGTTTACTACTAAGCTAGCTATGATGGGTAACCGCGAACGGAGTCTCAGTCGGTTCGGTGGGTTCGACGCTGATGGATCCAGTAGCCACAAGGCGATAGTGAATAGTAGTACATAGCGGTAGTAGTTGTAGTAGAAACGATGGTAGTAGCAGTCTTGGTAGTTTACCAGCACCTCAGGATGCGTATTTTCGGAAGGTTGTTTTACTCTCACTTACTCCACACTACAGAACTACAATCAAAGTATCGTGTTAGTTGGTATGTTTTTCGAGGTTTAACAGTGGTAACTATGGTAAGTATCGCTAATAGAAGTTGGTTAGATTAAATCCTTTATGTTGACTGTCGGTTGCTTGCCATAATGTCCTATAAAACAGATTGTTCGAAATATTTCATCTTTTCATATCATGAGTGAAAAATTTTGACAAAACAGCTTAAATCAAAAATAAAAAAGCAGAACAATTCACATCAGCATTTTATTACTGAGAGAATAAAATTTCCGGGCGGACGGGTATAGCGTGATTGGTTAGTCGATGCCTTTCACGCAGCCCACTTGGGTTCGATCCCCAGCCCCGCAAAGCTTTTCTGGCCCGAAGAGGTGAATGACCTTAAGGTTAAAACCTCTATAATCGAAAACAAAAAAAATTCCATAAATTGAATGCAGTAGTTAGCATGACAACTTCCCCGAAGATATCTTTCTCGTGGAACTGCACACAAAAAAGCTAGAACAGAAAATTTTTTTTTTAAGAATCACTCTACTTTTACTCCGCAAAATTAGTGAAACTCGATCGTTTGAAGAACTAGAAAAGTAATCTCTTGGACAAATTTTCTCAGAATAAAATTTCCAACATTTTTTTTTGTGAAATTCAATTGTTTTTGATTTTATTAAAAACAATTGAATTTCACAATGCGCCGCTTGATGAGTAGTTATAGGGGAAAATTCTTTTGAAACCATGTCAAATAATTCGAATAGCATATTTCTCTAAAATAAAGGTTTGTCCTCAGTTGAGTGAAAACCGGTTTCAAATCCGTCAATCTAAATCCGAAATTGACTCAAATGATGTTGATCCATTACTAATCTTCAGTCGGATCGGGGTAAAATTCATCAGCAGACTATGAGACCATACGACCCTTGACATGAATCTACGGTTGAGAAAATAGTTTCATTCATTCAAAAATGAAATGCATATTATCGAAGCATGCGTATAACCTTAGATTTAATAGTAAATTATTAGATTGATGTCTCATTGCTGGGTGATTTCGCCATATTAAACATAATAGGGAAAGTTGACATAATAATGTTTCATTGAAAAAAAGAGACTAAGAGCAACATTGCGATAAATATGTCATAAATAGATATATTTTGTTTTATTTCAGTTTTATCTCACAGACATAAAGACCTCTTAACAACAGTATAGCTCATTTATATTGGTTTGTTCAGTGTATTTAAATATATATAGCTCGAATTTTTTCATCATATATGAAATGAGTGTCTTTTATAAATTTGATGTGCGAAACATGTAAATATGATCATCTGAATGGCCGCATATGCTTTAAAACATCTATTTTCATTATTTTTACTTCTTTCTGTTCTTTTGTTTTTTTTCTGTTGAGAATTCCTGCGTTACATTTTATTTGGTACACTTTGATTAGGATCGTTTAACTATTTTGATTACATAGCTTCATCTACTATATGGTCCATTGAGATGTGTCAGACACAAATATTTCAGTTATAGTTGCCATTAGTGCATTGTATTTGATATTAATTTGAGTTACACTAACTTGTTCGGAGATCCTAGTAGAATATATTGTTAAATTCAGGCGTGAGTCTGCTTTGTGGATGTTTGGTATGTCACCGGAATGCTGTTCATAGATTAATTGGACAGTTTGAAATAAAATTGTTGGCAACACATAATAGAACTAGTTATTTCAGATGCATTCTTGTACTTAGACATTATTATTAGGAGTTTTCTCGTGAATTTCAAAATAAGCTCGAGTTTATCCTTGACAGTTGAGTAGTATTGTTTTCATAGATTTTATCTTATGTTGAACCAAGTTGTTACAGTACCACTGAATTGTCAAGAAAATAAGATTAGCTGTGACGATGAAAAAACTCGATATTTAGCAAGTTTTTCAGCATTGTACATTTTTTATCTGATGCACACAAAACATCGTGAGAGTTTTACTTATGTTTCGAGGGTCCACTATAGGCATTATTACGCTCTAGGATGCTATCACGAATATATCTCTGTGCTTTTTAGATCTGTGTATTCCTGCGACGATTTATTTAGAGTTAAGTAAGAGCGTGTCCATCATAGCCAACGATCGGTAGGTGATATCGACTGAGTTTTTTTTAAGGATAGAGTCTTTGGCGTTTGAGAAAAAATCAGTCAAAGTCAATCTTCCGTCGGGAAAACACTTAAATCGTGATGAGTGCCATTTATGCAAAGCGCTTTGAGGTGGTGTTCTTTTGCACAGGCCCTAAAGACCAAACATGAACGAATCGTGGCTCTATTTTCGCATAATCCTGACAAGCGAAATTGAAACAAAAAGTTCTCGGGTTATCACACACTGCAATTCGGGAACATCTGTGGATCTTGCAGGAAGATAATGATCCGAAACACCCGATCCGGCTCTGTATTGAATGGGAACGGGAAAAATGCATTGTGACACTTGATTGGCCTTCGCAATCGCCTGAGGCAAATCCTATCAAAAACTTCTGACCTACATCAAGCAGAAACTCAGTTGAAAATTTAATGGAAAGAATGCCTCGCAGATGCCAAGCAATAATTTATGCTGGTGATTGTGATTGAACTCACTGTTAAATTTAAAGCGCTTTACCTCAGAATGTTGGACACGTTCCTATTTAACATACTGTTACTATTTGTATGTCACAAAACAGTTACATTGATTGCATAAATGTATTGGATTCAAACTAATTGAAAAAAAAAAACAATTGGAACACACGAATAATGCTGTCTTTCAGTTGGTTTTGAGTAAAACTTTTCAAAATCGCGCTGAATTACGTAACGAGTGTATGGAAACACAAACTGTTTGCTGTCGAAAAAATATTGTGTGACTACAAATAAAGAAGCGTCGTTTTCTAATAATTACTGGCAGGGGCGCAAGTTCCATGAAATATTGAGGGGGCACAAAAAATTATTACTACAGATCATTAAACTTTGCAATATATAACACCTTTTCATAAAAGGAACTGAGAGGTTAGAGTAAATAAAAAGCAACCAAGTAACTTAGTTAAGAAATATGAACGAACACGAAGACGAACTACGGGGATAACAGAAAAAAAGTGTTATATCATAAGATATTTCTAGAAAATTTTCAAATATCTATTCCAGTCGCCAAAATATTGGGAGACCATGGCCACTTCAATAAATCTTTTGGAGGGACAAAAAGTGTCGATGTATTGAAAATCTGTGACGCTTGGCTATATAGAATGCCTAAAATATAACAAATCGAAGTAATTACATCCCAGAACCTCTTTGGAAACTAATACTACTACAAATTCGTACATAAACAGGTAAAAGTTATTGAGAAAACTTTTTCTGTCATTTTCGATTCTCAAAGCTTCGGTTGAATACCGACACTGCATACAATGGAATTTTCACTGAAAACAGCAAATGACTGAAAGGGCAAATGAAAGAAAGAACACAATTTTGAAACTACTGTTCCGCTTATGTCACTGACTGGACGTGAATTTCGTTCTCACAGTTTGCAAGCGAAACTGAGAGTGACATTAGTTTCTTGTCATTTTCGTCTATTTTGAGTCAATGAAAATGACTTTTATTAGCAGAGATGAATTTCCAACCATTTTCTAACTACAATTTGCACATTGACATTGAAATGAAATGCAGAAGCGCTGCTAGTTTGGAAATGATACTTTCAACAAAAGCTGTTAAATCGGTACGAGAATTTCCAATCCTTTCATGTTTTTATTTCGGATAAAAACAGATAAATTCATTTGAATAATAATCGCAGAAGTGAAAGAAAAACGTTTTTGCTCCTGTCAACCTTAATTCATTATTGGAAAACTAAAGTTGATTTAGAATGAAGCATTATACTTGGTTCAATTCCGTTTTTCGAATGCCCGGACATAACAAGTAAAGTATCTCAAATAAATGGTACTCGATTTCAACATTACACTGGTTTCATTTTTTACGTTTCGCTTGCGCTTTCAGCTTATCAGTGCGTCAGCAGTTTTACCTAACGGTTCAACATAAGCCGCTGAGCTGAAAGCGAAACGTAAATAATGAAAATAGTTATGTGTGCTTAGCACAAATTCGGTACCTACGTAGTACCAAACCCTTAAATAACTACTATCTGTTGACGGCCAGAACGTCGTCACTTAGTTTCGTTTCTTTCGGCACGTCAGTAAAGACATAGCACTTCGGTGTGATAAGTGTATATGTAAATAGCATTAACTTTACGTCTGCTCAGCGGTTTATGTTGAACCGTTAGATGGCGTTAGCAGTTCAACATAAACTGCTGACGCACTGATGAGCTGAAAGCGAAAAGTAATATATGAAAATAGTTATGTGTACTTAGCACAAATCTGGTACCCACGTGGTACCAAACCCTTAAATAAATACTTTTCTTAGTTCCATTTTTCATTGGCAGATGCCTCAACCGTTGAATGTTATTGAATGATCTAAACAAATATCTTTCGTAACCATATATCATGACATTTATCCAAAATTGGACGAGAAAGTTCATTCATGACGTCCCGCTTAATCAAAAAAATTCGAGTTTCAGCTTCTGTCGTTTTATTCTACTGTAACTATTAAAGATGGCATTGTTGGCATTTCGATGACAGCATGTTTTTGTGTATAAAAATCTTCATTAATTTATGTTTTAGGATTTTAGGGTAACATGCGTTTCTATACATGATATGAGAGTAAGTTTGAGGATGCAGTCATTTATAGTAGTTTTAGAAATTTTATCTTCAATACTTCAGTTTCGGAAGGAACAGACAGTTGCATCCAATATGTAGAAGAAAGAAGTACACGAAACCGGAACATTACCCAAGGTTGAGTACATTTTTCATCCAATTTCGGAGTTCCGTCCACCGACCTAATTTAAAGTAAAAAGTGACTAAGTTCATCCGTGAATCCAAAGCAAAGTTTTGGTATTACATTCCTTCCTGTGGAATTGAACCTTCTGGTTCAACAGACTTCGCAGCCTATTCATAGCGTGCAGAATAATCCAGGTCGGGGCTCGAACATACAACAAGTTGTCCAAAAAAACAGTAATGGACAAGAAAAAGTTTAAGATAGAAAATTCATTTATAGTGAAAATGAATGTAAAACAAAGTATCCAATACCGCACTTTTTACAAAAGCTATGAACTTTTTTACACGAGCTGTGAATGTCATCTTACATGATTCGCCAATGATTAAATTTATGTTCCTTTGTTTCCATGAAAACACGAAACGAATGCACGATTCTTAATAGAATTACAAATTGCATTTTTAATTAATGATCCATTTGTAGAATAAACAAGAGTTTCACATGCTACACCTTTAATTCCTATGAGGTTACCCGGAACTCAGAGAATATTCAAGTTGTTCCCCGGTTTGTTTTACACGAACATAAGATAACCTAAGGATATAAACTGAATGAATATCGAATGATGATGGAATGTACAATCAGCGTTGTCAGATCATTTTTAAAAAATCTGTATCCGGCGAAAAAATCTATCTGCACCAATCTGTATCAGAATATCTGCTACATAAGTACTAGGAAAATGTCACCGGAGCTCAGTATAGTGAGCAAAAATAAAAATGTCTTACGACAACTTTTTCTCATGCTTATCTTATCCAAGCCCAAACCGAAAATCGATAGTTATCTGTATCAATAATGAATAATCGGTATTTTAAGAGAACATATCAGCTGTTTTTCATAGAACGGCGAATCTAACATTGACAGCAAATGGAGAAAAACAACGACGAATTTTTCGGCTTTGGTTTCAAATCGTATTTATAAATTATCGTATATTCTCAGATCGATTTATGATTAGCCGATGAATTGTTAGTTAATTTTCAAAAGACATGCCGATTTTACTTTTCTTCTATATCTACCGAATAAATCAACATAAAAAGAGTTTCGCCTTTTTTCGATTTGTTTACTTTTATGCTTCCTGTGTGAATTATAAAGATACGCCCTTGCGCGTATTTCGTGAAATTGGCCGGTTTCAACGACTACGATGAATCTGCGGGCAAATTTCTCGTTTCATGTACTATTTCCAGTAGTAAACAGTTCGGAAACCACTTAAAATAACAAAAACAAACAGTTTTGCCCTTCCTTTCAAGCAATTGAAATATCGCCCTATTTGTTGGCATGGAACACGGAGGGCGAAACTTGCGTAAACAAATGGAATGACAGTTTCGCCCTTTATAGTTCTTTGTATTACGAAGATTGAGATTTTTGTAGAATACAAGTTTTTAGACAAAATTGTAGGATTTTGAAGCATTTATTGGTAGGAGAGAGAAACTCGATTTGTTCACTTTTGTAAGATTCGTCGTTCTTTGAAAAACAGCTGATATGTGTATTGCGGTATAGAGGTAAAAAACGGTATAAATACCAAGAAATCGGTACACCTGGCAACGTTGCATACAATTTTATTTGCCGATATCAAATTTTGACAGCATACATAAAACACATGTTAAATCAATTCGACGTCAACCTGTTGAATGGGCCTAAAAGCCAATGACAGGTTCTCTTTGTTTATTTTCGCTTTCATTTAATTAGGAAGTAAACGTGAAAATTGATGAGGTGTGTATGATAGATCGTTATAGCGTGGTTTTTGCTCAGGTTTCATGAATACTGCTTCCTGTCTGAGAGCAATATTGGGTTCACTCAAAGACATCATATTGTAAAGATATCCAGCTTTCACATTTCACGAACAAATCGTAAGCGAAATACTTTTATGCGAACATGGCGCTCTCAGGTCAGTCCGCATCGAATCTCGTACATAAGAAGAGGGGAAAGAGAGAGCGCACTAGAGATGGTCAGTTTTCGGGTATTTTTACACGAAACCCGGGTACCCGGCTTCGGGTACAGAAAAAAATATGTTTCTCGGGTTCGGGTGCCGATTTTCAACGGGTACAGGTCGGGTTCGGGTTAAAAGATTTAGTCGGATTTCATTTTTTTCGGGTTTCGGGACTTTTTTCGGGTTCGGGTCGGTAACGGGTGAAAATTTTTATTTTTTTTCTCGGATATGGGACAGGTTCGGGTTTGGAAGAAAAAATTTATCTTGGGTTCGAGTCAGGTACGGGTAAAAGTTTTTTATTTTACGAACGGGTGCGGGTCGGGTTCCGGTTTGAAAAAATGCTTACCCGACCATCTCTACTGCGAGCCCATACAATTAACATTTTATGTTTAATGTGATGCCGTGCGAGGGCGTAGCTGAACTGAAGATTGATTTCTTTCTAAGCTGACAGGATCTGGTTCACTAAAACCACAGATAACAACAATGACCTTCAAGAAAGTCATTTTGAGATAGTAATTTGCCATCCTAGTAGACGCTCTTGAGCACTTGCATACTACGGCAATTCATGCAACTGAATGTTTCTTCGTTTCAACCTTATCAAATTTGTCAAAAATCAAACTTAAAATGTATCTTAGATTCACTATTATGATGACAAACTTTCCATTAACACAATAAATAACTGATGTACACTGAAGTCTCGGAAATCCGCGTAGAAAAACACGTAAGTTCGGAAATCCGCGTAAAAAAAACCTCAAAACTGAAGAAAAAATCAATAATCTCCAAAAAAGTTTTGTAAGAATTGACTTTGGGATTGAGAGAATTTGAAACAGCGTAACATCGGAAATTCGCGTAGAAAAAAAAACAAAATGAAAGAACTTTTTTTTATGCCAAATATCTTAGAAATGCATGAAACGTCCAGGTGTAATCTGAACATTTTTTTTTGAAAAGCATCGAAATGAGTTGACTTAAAAAAAATTTGGGATAACACCAGATTTCGAAGTTTCATGCATTTCTAAGACAAAACAAGAAAACCGCGCAAAATACGCGTAAAAAACCGCGTAACTTCGGAAATTCGCGTAAAAACCGCGTTACTTCGAAAATCCGCGTAAAAAAACGCGTAACTTCGGAAATCCGTGTAAAAAGAAACCGCATAAAAAACCGCGTAAACAAAGACCCCAGTGTAAATGTAGAACCTTGAGAATGTTTCAGTATGTATATTAGCATGGCATTGAGTTTAAATTAAAATAATTTTTCAAATTTACTTCATAACGCAAACGAAGTTTTATGTTATGAGTCCATCAAATATCTAATTTTGCATGATGGGCATGCTCTTTTTTTTACACTCACATAGACAACTGTAATATGATAATAAATTATTCTTTCGCTATTCTGCTCCGAATTGGGTGAAAGTTTGAAATATTCCGTTTCAGTGCACGTGAGAATGTTTATTTGAATTTTCTAGCTAAGTAGAATTTTGAAAAAACAGTACTTTGCAGTGTTGTGGCAACAATAATAACCCATTGAGAAGAGTAGATTTGAAACATGCTCGGTAAGATGTAGTATAAGGTGATCGATTGATTGGTTTAGGAAAACTCTAAAATTCTGTTATTTTAAGTTGACAGCTATACCTGATACGATACAAATCATAAAAATCCTGAATCATATAATCTACTGTTCGAAAGAATGTTGATACAGTTACGTAGGAAAAAAAATCTTTACTTATCCAATTGTGTATGTCAATTCGATTTTTGCTTTCACGCTTAAAGTCACGAATTATCATTATTTGTATTGATAGTTGGTTCGGTCAATAACAGCAACCAAGGCAAACAAAATCGAGCGATGGGTTTTAAAATAAATTAAAATGGAAACTCGGATTCTAAAATGTGAAAATCAAATCAGTCAGGGTAAAAGATAAATAAATAAATTAATCATGATTCCAAGTTGATGAGTCCAGTAAAAATTTTGGAGAGAAATAAAAACAAATTAAAAATTATTTACAAATATTTAAAATAATGTAAGCAATGTTACTGAAGAGAAAATTCGTGAGAATACAAAATATTGTCCCAAAATCCTAACAAAACTCTATTCAAGAAAGCAAAGTGATGAAAGAAATTTCAAATCTCATGTTTGATATCATTGTACCTAGACGACTGCCATCTAGTTTAGTCATCAGTCTTGGCATGCATTCGTATGAAAGGGCACTTCTTAATCGCCAGTCTTTGGAAACAGATTCAAATGTTAGAAATTTCATTGCTTGTTTATAGATTTGTATTGGATTCGAAAATAAGTGCATTGTGAGAGATGTGGTGCGTGAATCTTAATATGTTAACACATGATAACACCCATATTGGAACTGACAACAATTAACTCGAACTGTCAATACATCAACGGATTAATGTTAACAAGTAGTTTTGGCATTATCACTTGCTTCTTACGCGAAGATATTTGGCATTTATACGTCGGTGGACAATGTTTCAGTGACATCGCACTCCACTGAATCGCAGTCATCATCCACGGAGGTTTCCAGCTCTGGAAAAAATAGACCACATTGGAAACGTTGGTCAACTTCATGGTAATACCGATGGCATTCAGCATGCTAACATAAAGACCATGCATTTGGTAACAAATTTTATTCAAACCGTAGAATATATTGCTGAGAAATCTTTTGATGAGTTTCCCAATTTTTGAAAAATAATAAAATTTTTGTGAGCATTTTTAAACAACCGATTGTAATAACAATATGTAGCAAAGTGTACGACTTAATAGCTAATAACGAGTGACAAAACGAAGAAATTAGAATATGTATAACATATCCGACAATGCAGCAGGCAATCGACAGTCAGTCACAAAAGATTAACACAACACTAAATGAGAATCTCGGTAAAAGCATCGGATTTCTATGAGCTAGACAATCATGCATTTGCTAACACTAAACCAAAAAATGTCTACATCTTTAGAAAAAAAAAACTAAAACCACTCACCAGGGGCGGCATTGCTGATCACCGTCACCGAGCTGCTTTCAACTGATAAGTCTAAGCTCGGTGGCAGTGCCGGTGGAGACTGAACTGATTCAATCGCATGAGATACTGCGCTCGATTCATGCATTCGAGCGGGAATGGCCGGTGGAAGGTTACTGTTGGCTCCGGTGATGGTTGCACCACCGCCAGGACCGGGATTGGCGGTGTACATTGGTGATAATGAGTTCGCTACCGGTGGAGCGTAGTTTGGTGTGATAGGAGATATGCCCACGGCAGCGATTATGCGAGATGATGACCCAAAATTTTGGTGAGGTGTGGGAAAGGACGATAAAACTGTGCTGTTGCCAGTGATACGTCGATGAGCTGCTTGTGCTGTGGGTATAAACGATTCAGACTTAGGATGTTTTTTACCTATACAAACTATAAAAACTTACCATAGTTCGGCGGACTACGAAATGAGCTACTTTCCGGTGGTAGTTCCATCGGCGGCGGAAGTTGACTAGTGGAATCCACGGAACTCTCCAGCAGTCGGCTGGACATAACCGCCGGCCGTCCGTTGGGATACATCGACATGGTGGTGTTATAATTTGGTGGATTGGGATGCATGTTGGATAGATGTAATCCACTGGAAACCGCATAGCTTGGATGAGTACTGGGATACGGATGGGACATTCCAATGCTTGAGCCAGGTCCTCCGCCAGTGCCAGTACCAACACAACACTGGCTGCCGCTGGACACGTGCGAAGGACTTATCGAGATTCCGGCGTGATGATGATACGGTGTATGATGAGCGTGATGATAATGGGACAAATTATTATGCAGAGCAAGTTGATTATGGTGGTGAATATTGTTCAGCGAGGACGGCAGTGCCGCGCCTACCGATGGATGTCGTGGTTGATGTGGTCGAGTTTTGGTTTGTTCCGAAAGCGAAAGTAACTTTTTTACTGCCTGTGGGGATGCGGCACCAAATTTTGGTGCTCCACTGTTGCCGCTGCCAGAGCTGCCTATCGAAAGACTACTCATCCCAAGACCAAGGGCGCCTTTCTTGCCCTCGCTAGTCGAACTAGTACTAGAAGTTGTGGATAACGTAGGAGATGGATATCTCTTTCTCACCTGCACGTTATTCGGAGTGGTTCCTCCTTGCTGTTCACATTCAAGTGAAAGTTTATGAAGCTCGTCTTCGTCGGTTGTCACTTTCATGTTATTTAGATATGCCTTCACTCTTCGAACCATCTGAGCTTCTTCAAACATTTTCTTGGGATTGGGAGCTGCTGTGGATTTTTTCCTTCGTTTAACCGTTTGACTATGAACAGCAGGAGGTGGAGGCATCATTAAATTTCCGCTGGAAGGTACCGACATTTGATTTAACGCGACCATAGCTGAACTGGGCGGTTGGCATTTCAACTCCAGCATTGTAAGGATATCATAGGGAGAGTTGCACATTTGGAGCAATGTACGTACTTCCTTAGAAATCATCCGCAATTTTTCAAAATTAATGAGATTATTGATTTTGGAATCATTACCCAAGTGAATGAATGTGAGATCTTTTTTCACAACCGGGTAAAACGGAATGACGGGATGCTGAGCATTGAGTTCAGTCTGTATTAACTGTCGGTACTTCGACATGTTTCGTGAGGGATCCATCAGTTCCTGGAGGTCATTGAAGAGTTTTTGATATTTGGATGGCAGCTTTTCCCAGGTTTGTCGCAATCGCGACACCGCTGCATGACCCAAACCGCTGATGATCGCAAATAAGCTATTGAAATTTTTACACTCCTTGCAGTGTCGAGCGATTTTTATGAATTGTTTGATAATTTTACATCGGCGCATCATATTATGCTCACTGCACACTTCCGTGACTACCCAAAACATTTCCCTATTGACTAGTTCGGAAAATTTCATCAGCATTGGCCTGCCGTAACGACTCTTCAATGTAAATAAATCATCAATGTATTCAGTAGACTCAATTTGCCGAAAGATAGCGAAATCTTGCAACGTCAGCTGAATGGCCAATTCATTCGCATTCAATTGTAGAAAGTGAACAACACTTTCCCGAATCAATTCCGGTGCAACGTCATCGGGAACTAATGTTTCTGTTATTCCATTAGTTTTGAGATAATATCGCGAGCTTAATCCAATTCGTTCGGCCAGGTTTTGCAGCTGATCCGGCAGCCGCCTCTGCTTAATCATACCACCTTCGCCAACGCTCACTTCACAAAGTGAAAAATTCGAGCTAGGATCGTGGATTCCAAACTCTTGCAAGGCCAACATTACCACTTCATGCGCGGTAGTCTCCTTGTGAATTAGCAGGTACTTGCATGTCTGATCCGACTTATATACTTTGAGAATGTGTTCAGGGTAATCGCTGGCACGTAGTTCCTCGTAGTAGAGGGTGCCACTTTTTGGAATGATTGCTTCTATTGATAGAGCCTTGGCGGGAGTTTGTGGATGTTCCCTTAGATCGGGATTGCTTTGATACGTGGATGTTGGTGGTGTCTCGTCCGAATCAGCGGTCGTTATTGACGAAGTCGATATAGATGAGGCTTGCGAGGAGAAATTCACACTGATTCCGGAAGATCGATCGCTGCTATCGTAATTGCTATTATTGTTACTGTTGCTGTTGTTGTTGATGTTATCGTCCTGGAAGACTATGTTCTTCGGAAGCAGATTCATTTTAATCAGAGCCTTCTGTAGCCGCTTCTTGCCGCCTAGGGTCATAAAACTCCCTTTGTTGTTATTCATGTGAGAAGAAGATGGCGTCGATGCGCCCGAATCCTTCCTTCCATAGTCATCTCGCACCGGTAGTGGCATAAGGAACTGGGGTGTATGCAGCAAACCTGCTTTATCAACTAAATCTAACGATTTTTGCGATTGTAGTAAATCCGCCCGTAAGCCTTTCTTTAGGTCTATCTTCAGCTTACTGGAATCTCCGTCGGCGCTCGAAAGCATCCCTTTGAACGCCCAAAGATTACTCTTAACCGTTATGCTCAGATGAGTGGTTCCCATTAGAAGCTCCAATGCTCGCGCACAAGTGATGTGTTCAAAGTTCTGCCCATTAACTTCCAGTATTTGATCTCCTCTTTTCAGACCCACATCGTAGGCTTTCGTCTTTGGCTCGACCCTGGTGACAAAAATTCCACCAATTCCTCCCGAAATTTGAAAATTTAAATCCTCGTCTCGCGAGCTTCTAGCTAAGGTAACGTTTCTTTCTCTAGCGTTGTGCTGGGCGTAAACATGCAGTAGCCTCAACTGTTCCAACATATTTTTCTTCTCTAGAGCAGACTCGAAAATCTCCAGAAATTCCATCATTTGTGGATCGGTATCGAAATCAGTAAAATGATTATTAACCCACAGCAGTACTACTCTTGTTACACGATCGCAAATATCATTCGCCGAAGCCTGATGTATTGCGTCTACCAGCTCACTGCCATCGTCCAAACCATCTACGTTGAACCACTTTAATAACTGCTTGGATACGTCGATCGGATCGTTGATGAACGTCCGGAACGTCAGAAGAAAATCTTCCACATAATTGGGATCCGTTTGAGTTGTATCTTCTACTAGCTGTTGTGTTAACCTTTCCACTGTACCCCGGATGACAACATATCCTTTCCTGGATCCATTTTCTCCAGTGCTATTTCTTAACTCCGTTACCATCACTACTTGACCATCATCTTCAATTTTTCTGATATTATCCTCTCCTTGATGTTGTATCCGATAGTAATCCGTTTGCGTTATACACACAAACTGACAGTCATCGCACTTGGTACGCATAATCCCCCGATGATAGAGCTTATCCATTGTGGGCATGATTCCAAAACTATCTCCTATATGCAGATATTCTATTTCTCCGTTGGCATGCTCAATATCCACATGCCCATTAATCAACACACTCCACGAGTCCAACTCCTCACCATCATTCATGACAATCGTCCCGGCTTTTTCAACAACAGCGAACACCATCACCGAACAGAGTGCCCGCCTCACCGCAAACGTCATGTTTGTGAATGCCTTCAGTTTTTGAGTGAACTCCAATAGTATCTCAATATCATCCACCGTACGATCACTCGGATCTTTCTCCAAACACTCTCGTACGGTATCTCGAACGCTCATGCTCTGCGGAAATACAAGAACGAAACGGATTATTCTTCGATAACCGAAGAAAACCAGAGCAATACTTACGTCTATACTTTCGGCAATATCATCCTCATCGGAATCGACCACTGACTCCACCAGACCGGACAGATCAACCTCGTCCGAATCAAGCGATGAGCTCGTAACGGACGTCATCGTATCCGTCTGGCTGGTGTCGCTGGAATGCGACAGCCGGTTCCCTTTGTCGTACAGCTCCGGTGGAATGCCGGCAGTAAGCTGAAAATAGGAAGATAGTTAGGATGGTAATCGTGTATTTTGCATAAAACATTTTCAATTTGAAGACAAATATCAGTATCGATTATTGTGATCCGTAAGTAATATCGCAATAGAAGAGCAGTTCATAAAAAATGAATACGTGGTGCTTTCCAGCACAAAAATGATATAATAGAATCAAGATATGTTTTATCATAGTTTTAATTATTTTAGAATTTTTGGGTAATTAACGTGGCATTGAATTGTTTGGTAAAACGTCATTTGGCATGAATTCACTTATGACGTTTTCGCTTGATGCCAAAACTATTCCAGTTCTGGAACGGCGTAGAGGAGCATTTCAGGACGAAAAAAGGCAAGTTTCCCAGAAAATATTTGATTTGGCAGGTAATATTCAACTGTGATCAAGCAAGCCAAAGATTCATCACTACCGTATCACCCTTCCGACGCAGCTATGGCTCTTCCTCGCTATTCTAGTCTGTTTGACATTTTGTCACTACGCTAAATATGTATAGTATATGACATAAAGCGAATGGAGTCCAAGTTGTACCGAAAGAGGGGAATCCACTTAACTGCGACCCTTCGAGCGGTATTGAACTCTCGAGAAGGGAAAACGCTCTTAATATAAACAACATGCTACGACTATGGAAAAATTTTGAATATCTTGGGCAAAAGGAGCTTTATCGGTTGCAGAGAAGCCTGCAACCGTATTGCTGGAGTAAACCCAAAAGTTTGTAGTTTTTTATGCAGCCTAATTAAATAACTGTAGTTTTTTTAAGATGACTAACAATGCACAAATAAATGAAAAAATGCATCTTGGATTGAACTAAAAACAAATTTGTTCCATTTCCAAAGATTATATGTCCGGCTTTTATCGCGAGCAAGTCTTATACTCAAAATGTCGATATTTGGCGCTAAGTTGTCTAGTTAATTTTGTAACATACAAATTTGACCAGACAACATGGCATCAGACATCGACATTCTTGACCGATAATTAATTGATAGAGAATTTAGAGAATTAAAAGTGCTAGTGCTAAGTGCACTTAACCATTTTTCTATACGTTTTCATGTTTTGTTTTCGATTCAACAGTGCGTTTGCAGTTTATATTTAAAATGCTCGAAAATACGACATTACTGGATTGTCAGACCAGCGCCCTTTGCATTGTACCGTGTATGCAGAAATGAAAAAAAATGCAAATTAAGAGTTATGAGCAAACATTATGTTTACAACAGTCGTTAATTCACTCAAAACCATTAAATACTATTCGATATTTGATAGATGAGTTGCAAAATAGAAAATCACCACTTCTTAGCTCTAGTTATTGGAATAGTCATAACTGAAATCAGCAGCATATACTCCACCACGAGGTACCAAACCCCCAAATGACGAAAATCTGTTAGCGGTCAGTATGCCGTCGAATTTGTTTCGTTCTTTCGGCACGTCAGGTTAGACATAGCGCCTCGGCGCAAATAAGTGTTTTGCAAAATGCATTAACTTTACGTCTGCTCAGCGGATTATGTTGATGCTGATGCACTGATGAGTCGAAGACGAAACGTAAAAACTAGATTTTTAAACTATTAAACATCCATGCGCAATTTGTGTACACAAAATTTTTTTCGGGTTAAGTAGTAAAAATATTTATCCCATTTTAATGTATAGCTCTCACATAAATTTTACATATAGAATATTCAATTATCGAAAGACATTTTCTGAATGCTTTTCATTTGTAACTGTAGTGTATAAGAGACTGGTTGTAAAATATATATAAGCACTCATGTATATGCCTATGATGATGAAAAACTTGGCGGCTTGATTATTCTAGACAGCATCGTTTGTTTGCACATTGCGGGACCTGAGTTCTTTTACGGAAGTCAAAAACTGAGTGCACTGTTGCATTAGTAAAGGACATGCTCTTAGAAATGATGACAGACGTATATAATTGAAACATGATTCAAGAACAGTTGACGGGAAAGATGTCTCTTGCGATTGAGACGAATCGCAAAGGATGCGACTGTAACTATGATTGTAATATTTTACATCGGCTCGTTCAAGAAATAAAGTACTCGCGCCGAAACGTTCAAAACAAAGTAGCACGCCGCTGACCGCTTTTTCTTAAAATCGAAGGCGTAACAAAACTTCTGGCGACGGTGCACAGGTCTAGTCTCAGAGACCTGAGTCGGTTTTTTTTCGAGATAACATATGTATAACATATCGCGAAGGTGTTATTCCTATGTACGTTTTTTATTGTAGTCATATTTTTTCAATATAATTAAATTGTTCACGTTTTGAAAAAGCAGCGCCGCACTACAAAACATCAAAGACAATTAACATTTGAATTCAATATGTCGATTATTGAAGAACATATTCAATTGGAATATTCAGAATAACTGGTCATTCTGAGCATGTGCTTTCGAGTTTGTTGGCAAAAGTAATTCAGGCAAATAAAAGTGTTTTCGTATGGACGTTTCTTCTCGCTAAAACCCCCCGTAAAATTCATTGTTTACAAGAACACCTATCAATAGTTGCAACATGCCAACATAAAAAGCACAATCGAAAACGCTATTCATACATCTTTCAAAAGAAGAATGAAAAGCTCACAGCACATCAAACAGCGATGTTTGTACTAAAAAGCTCAATTCTACACCTAGCCTGTGGTTGTGTACGAGCAACATATTTCTATTGAAGTAGTTGTACTACAGATCGTCGTTTTCGCATTTCACATGCAGTTGTCAAATCTTTTCGTAGAGATAGATTGTTTGTACAAGCTGTCGCTAGGAACATTTTTGTTTTCATATTGTTTCACAAGGTACTGTTTCAACAACGCTGGCCACGAAAGGTGAAGAAAAGGCCTAACTAAAAAAACCGCATTGTTTGCCTTTAAAGGTCTACCGACTGACTGGTCAAAACAGTGCACGTACAAAACGTGATAGCAGTTTGGATGCAGCAACCAACTCGAACAAGTCTTCTCGCATGTTTGAACTAGGAAACTAGTGATCAAACAAACAATATAAAAGCTGTTTCCGTATTGCTACCGTTGTTACAGCAACTGGGAACGCTTGTGATTCACAGTGCTAAATCATTTGAGATTTGAAAAATTACAATATGGTGAGTGAATATCGATCGTTTGTCTAGCAACATTAATTTCGATTTGTGACGCATTTTCATAATTTTACATAATCCTAAAGTAACAAAAAATGCAAAACTATACATTTCAGGCATCCAGCATCGGTTCGGTGTCAACGGGAACTAAAAAATCTTCAACGACAGCAACGGGACAAACAGCGGCTACAGGTAGAAAAAAATCAGGCCCTAAGTTCGAACTAACCGATGAGCAGCGGCAAGATATTAAGGAAGCCTTCGATTTGTTCGATTCCGAAGGAACAGGCATGATAGACACTAAGGAGTTGAAGGTAGCTATTCGAGCTCTAGGATTTGAGCCTAAAAAGGAAGAAATTAAAAAAATGATCGCCGAAATCGATAAGGATAGTACCGGAAAGATTTCGTTCGAAGACTTCCTATCGCTAATGACAGTTAAAATGGCCGAGAAAGATTCCAAGGAGGAGATTCTGAAAGCATTCCGATTGTTCGACGATGACGAAACTGGCACAATTTCCTTTAAGAATCTCAAACGGGTGGCCAAAGAACTGGGTGAAAATCTTACCGACGAAGAGCTTCAGGAAATGATTGATGAAGCGGATCGCGACGGAGACGGAGAAGTGAACCAAGAAGAATTCTTAAGGATTATGAAAAAAACTAGTCTCTACTGAGACGAAGTAGTATGAATATATCTAACTCTATTACAGTACCTAATAGAATGCGGCAACAAAGAAAATGCATTTTTGCTATTTTAATGATTAAAGCGCTAAGCTATGCTATAATTTTATATAAGAGCACAATAAACCAGTGATGCACTGTTCTATAACAAATAGATGTTTTTTTCTATAGTTTTATTTTTAAGGTGTCCATTAAAATGATAAAAACACCAAAGTGATTGAAAATTTGTGAATCTCTGAAATAACCGTAGCATGTCTCGCTTTGGGTAGAGACAGTGAAAATGCGTCCGACTGATACATTTTATTGCTGTGACTAGTTGATCAATTCTTCAAAAGGAGATTTTAGTAGACTGGGAGAAATGCGAGCTCTTATGTTGTTTGGTCAAATTGGCTGTTTTGACAAATTACTCACGAACAAGCTGTGAATGTTTCAGATGAACAGTACTGGAAGCGAACCAGAAATATTATTGTCCCTATTTAAAAAAAACAATTACCCTCCATGGTTGACGGGCTTGACGGTATTGCAAACATCATCAGATACGATTAATTATTGTTACAATTTAATATAAATATGTGTTATAACTTTTAGTTTAATTATTGAGTTTATTGAGTGAGGCATGAAACGATTTGAATAAGATGTTGATTGCAATACGCTCCAACATCCGGGGTTGGAGAGGCCGGTAGGGCTTAACTGAGCTCTTTTTTATGTTTCATTTTCATACTACCGGCCCTTATTACCGATGTGAAGTGGAAATTAAGCGAAATGAACGTACCCCACTCAGGTTTCACACGATAACGGAATAGTTGAATGGTGATTTAAGTTCATCTTTGACGTTTATTCTGTGAGGTTGTGTCGTGCTCGTGTGGGATCTGATGGATGAGGTGATATGTGAGTGAAGTATAAGTGAAGTGGAATGCAAGAACGGTAATAAAGGCCACCGTTTCAGCTCAGGACTAACGATCGACCAATAAAAGAGATAGAAAATGGGTGACGGCACCCCTATTCATCTCAAATCCATTAGTCATTTCATATATGAAAACCATTGGTTAGAGCGAGATCTGTTGTGTCTGTTCGATAGATTGACTTCGAGAGTGAGATGAGGTGCGGTATTGCTTATCAGAGATGAAGCAAAGATTTTGTATTTGATTTCATCACAATTCATTTATTGAAAGTCGAGTAATCGGTAGAATAATATGGTGACTCTATTAATGAAATGACTATTGGCACAATGAATTTAGTTAAAATCTATTCGAATTTATCTATTAGAATTATTATCTATTAGAATTTACTATTTAATCAATGTTACAATATTTGCGTGTGAAATACATATTTGTAAATATGTATATGTATGTACACATGTGTGTATATGTATGTATATATGTGTGTACGTCAGTATGCCTTGGTGCCTGTATATATTTATACATGTATGTATGTATGCGTTGTATCAAACCGTATATTATGAAACCTTTCGATTGTGAGTGAAATGTTGATTGCATTACGCACCAACATCCGGGGTTGGAGAGGCCGGTAGGGCTTAACTGAGCTCTTTTTATGTTTTATTTTCATACTACCGGTTCCTATAACCAGTGTTATAGTAGAAGTTAAGTGGAGTGAACGTATCCCAATTGGGTTTCACACGATGACAACAGGTGAACGGTGAATCGAATCCATATTTGACGTTTATTGGTGGTTTGTGTACAATGGATTACTGTGGTATGAGATAGAATATTGTAAAATAGAACGGAATAATAATGACTTAACCAATGGGCAAACCACTGATTGCTGTCAAACGATGTTCATCCAGTTTGTATTGTGAGGATGTATCGTTTGGGACCTGATGGGTGAGATGATGTGTGAGTGAAATGTAAGAGTAAGTGCATGCAAGAATGGTAATAAAGGCCACCGTTTCAGCTCAGGACTAACGATCGATCATTAGAAGAGATAGAAATTGGGTAACGGCACCTCCATTCATCTCAAATCCATTAGTCATTTCATATACGAGAACCATTAGTTATAGTGAGCTCTGTTATCTCTGTTTGATAGATTAATTTCAGAAGTAACATGAATTTTGGAGCATTTTGCTTCGCTAAAACAGCAGTATTGAACCACTTCCGAACTACTGCTATGCGTTATTGCTTCTTAGAGACAAGGCAAAGACTGTATTTATCACAATTCATTTATTAAAAGTCGAGTGATCGCTAAAATAACATGGTGACTCTACTAATGAGATGACTATTGGCACACTAGTTTTAGTTAGGATCTATCAGAGTAGAAATAGTAACTCAATGTTGTAATGCTTGCGTGTGGAATACATGTGGGTATGTATGCATGTGTGTATGTGTGTGACTGTGTGTGTATGTATGTGTTTTTGTGTGTATATACAATATACATTTTACCGTGCCTTTGAATGCGTTGTACCAAACTGGTAGTGATGCATTTCGATTGTGGGTCAGGAATCAGGAATCAGAACAAATTGGCTTAAATGGCACGTTCCCCTTGATATTTGGAGATTTGTGCCTTGCCACTGTCAAGGATCAACTGAAGACAACTAAATGTGAACATGCTGTAGCAATACTTATGGGACCCAAGGGTCAATATAATTTAAATAAAAATGCATGTTCTCAGTTTTTTTCCCGTCAAACCATCATGACCGGCCGTACAAAGAGGTCATTAAAAAACACTAATCCTTTTTTGTCTCTCTTTTTTTTTCGGAAATGGATGACTGAGCATAACCAAGAAATTCGGAATAAAGAATAAGATACTCAAGAAAAGCAGGAACAAATGTGATAAATGTGAAGCTGAAAAATTGGAAAATAATTTAATTAACACTCTTAGGAAATCTTAGATACAAAATGGAACATCGGTAAGAATAAAAAGACCATTGCATACAACTAACTTTTACATTTCGGGGAATAAAATAACATCAGCAAAAGTACGGAATGAAAATAAAATAGAAGGACAACAAAAGACACTTACGAAACACAATTGAATAGAACACTGGAATTAAGGTAAAACAGAATATGAACTATGACCAAAGGTAAGAAAGCCAACATGAATAAATAATAGAAACTGTTGGGTAATAATATAATTTCCTCATATTGAAAGAGGCGTTTATATGGCGCGCATGCGCTAATTCGGCCTGATACAAATTAACGGGGAGGGCAATACATTTTGGACAGGGCTGTAAAAAGCTGATTGGAACCCTTTCCCCACCAAAATGTAATATAAGGAAACTATAAGGATAAGGATTAAAAAAAAACAATTAGTGAAATGAATTGGAATTTACTAAGTTGTGTTTCCTCCAGACAAGCATTTTTTTTAGCCAGAGGTTTAACAATGTGTTTCGGGTTAATGAAATATGGGAATCAATAACTGTACCGTAGGAAATGCATGCCTCGTCAAAATTGTAGGAAGGGATGATTGTAAAAGGACAGTATGTATATAGATAAGTATGGCATATTATACGGGCTTATATGATTAGGAGATTTTTAGGGTTGAATGCATTTCTGTACATACCTATCGATTAGGGTGAAATTTGTGTGTCATGATGAGAACTTGTTCTGTCGGTCGATTTTGCAGTGTGCGAAATTTGTCAGCCTATCAAATAATGTGAAACAATGCCAATTTTTTTCCAACGGTTTGAATACACCAAAAATTATTCAAACTTTTTGGATTGTTTAATCAATAGGTTTATTATTTCAATATGTTCAAAGGTGTGAACTGTGTCAACCTAAAACGAATGCAACCACAAAGTTTTAAAAATTTTTGGGGCCTGTGAAGCTAAATAATATTTACACTTTTCTATACTGCTATTCATTATATTTGAATAAATAGATTTAAATACGTTATTGAAAAACATGTCATATTCATGTTATGTGTGTTGTGTCATAACTTTTCGAAGATAAAAAAGGTCAACAGCTACTTCCAACCCCGTTACAAATATCAAGTGTCAGTGTCTTCTGAATACGATAAATTCCAGTGACGAGCGAAAGCGAGCTAATATTGGAAAAGCTTTGAAGCTCGCTATCAATAGAATGATTCCCTTTTGCTCGGTGCGCTTGAAACGGGAATACAAACATTGAATAAATATTTTGTATTGAAAAAGCTCAAAAAAATTAATAATAAACAGACATTATTACATTCTTTCAGATCGCAGATTTTTTAATGATTTCGAATTTTAAAACATGACGGGTTTGAAGGTGTTTAAATACCTAAACCAAAACATTAGTTGATTGGACGTGAATATTATTTTAATTAGAGGGAATCAATCAATCAATCAAGAAGTGCAACTGAGGACAGTTTATTTCAGTATGGTTTTAGTATGTCAGTCTGAGTGTAGATTTAGGCGGCCATTTATTTGAAATGCTTGGAAAGTGGATTACATCAATGTGTGTATTGGTAAAGTTCATATATTTAAAAGTTTTTAAGAATGATTTTAAATAAATTTAAATAGCATACGTATACCAGGAACCACATTACTATGAAACTCTGGTAATCCTAAATAAGCTTTTCGTCAAGTTTTAATTTATGATCTAGGCTTTCACAAAAACATAACCTCAAAATATTCTATCGGTGAAAAATTGTATAATGATTCAATAGCCGGATTTCATGCGGATCCGAGTTCCTGTTGCGGAGAGAAAGCCATGTGAATTATTACACAAAAAAGAGTAAAATCTAGGAGAGCTCGACGTGCATTTATAATTGCATTGGCTCCCGGTATCCATGAAAGTTTTGAGGACATACAAGAGATATGGACCAATCAGTTGCAACTTCATCGAATACAGGCCATTGTAACCGGTTTAAATTCAAAGATTTACTTCCAGGTGATTTGAAGATGATTAATATATTGGCAGGAGTAATGGGAAATAGATCGAGAGTCGAAGTATAAAAGGATTCAATTCTGAAAAGATAATTCAGGATTCAATTCTTATAAGATCATCCGGACAAACTATTGAAGCGATTCATTTTTGAAGCCATATGGTAAAACTACCAAGTCCCATAAAAACACATTAGATACCACGAAAAACTATAAGGCGCCGTAGTAGCTTATAATAGAGCCATATTCCTTCATTAATTTGAGCATTAAAATAAAAAAGAGAATGTTTAGAATGCTTTTGTCTTTTTCAAATAGAAATTCTATGCAATCACTGTGAAAGCCGACTTCTGAACGGAGGCCCGGAGGTCTCATAGTCTCATAGTAGCTATTGAATTTTCTCTATATCCGACTTCCGGTTCCAGGAATTACAAGGTAACATGTGTAAATCTATGAGAAAATGCGCACTCAATTTTCTCGGAGTTTTCTCAACCGATTTTCACAAACTAGGATGCAAAATAAGGGCCTTGAAATTCTTTAAAAAGTCCCCAAAAAGTTGATCCAGATCCAACTTTCGGTTCCGGTATTACAGCGCGATAAGTGACAATTTTTCAAATTTTATGAGTATTTTTCCATAAGTAAAACAGGTAAACTCATCTTGTTAGCCGATATTGTTGGTTGGTGGATATATAAACCTACTTTGGGACTACTAGTACCCGGTTTTCCGCTTCTAAAAGCACCGATAATAGTGAAGAAAAGCTCCAAAAACGGGACTCACTTCGATTACTCAGTAACAGTTAAAAATGAATCACACAAATCATGATTCAAATTAAAGCTATCGTCTTCTTAAAAGATACTGTGCAATTTCATCCAGATCCGATTTCCGGTTTCGAAACTATATGGCGATGAATATCAAAACTTTCAAACCATCATACTATATTTTCCAGGAAAAAAATCTGTAAATCTGTTTCGGGGGATAAAAATTCTGTATTGAAACTCTATATATGAAAATGATCAATGTCGAACTAGAGTCCTGGCCTCGAATACAGTTTCGAAATTCAGTTCCAGAACACAGGTTCAGTGATCAGTTCAACAATCTAGATCTAGAATTCAGTTCTAGAACTCAGTTTCAGAATTCAGTTCTCGAGTTCAGGTTCAGAATTCAGTTCCAGAATCTAGCATCAAAATTGAGTTTCAGAATTCAAGAATTCAGTTCTAGCTTTCAGTTCCAGAACTGAGATTCTTTAATACTGAACCATCCATTTTTTCGTATTCACGTCATCCGGTTATGTTTCTTATGCCGTTTTCGTTTATTGATCAGAGCAGCCCGAAAGCTGACCCAGAGTCGCCCAAACAACGTTTGATATGTTTGTTTTAGCAACCTGAGGTCGCTCTAGATCGGACTCCAATCGCGTAGTTTCGCTCTGAAAATTTTCTCGGGTCGCACCACGCATCCAGCCGAGTTTGTTTATTTTTTCTTTTTTTCATGAGTTGTTGTTTAGGGCGCGTACCACGTGTTCGTTTTAGTCGGAGTCAGAGTAGCCCGCGTCTAGGTTCAAAAACGAAAACGGTATTACATTACACACCCGCCTTTCTCTTAATAAGGTTCTAAATGCTAAACATCTCTCGTGGAATAATCAGAGCTCTTCATAATGAACAGTTTTATTTCTAAATAACCCAATCATTTTATCTTCTATGAGAAATCCTTCTACAATTGATCTGGTTCTAGCAAATCAATTTAACATTTGTAGTGTGCTAATTACTCGAACAGTATTTGATTTAGATAACCTACCAATAACATTCAGGATTTCAAAAAGAGCAATGAATCATTCAATGTCGTCCAGCCATCGACTGGCACCATTAAAGAAGGTGACAAGCGATTATAAATACACTCTCCTACTCAATGCTTGATCGGAGAAATAGGTATAAAGCGAGAAGACTAATGTTTGATGGACAGAGAAGATGTTTGGATGTAAGGTATCGGTCGGGTGACGGCCAGGATGTAGACCATGTTCGATGTACGTTCTACTGTGTCTGACTGGCGTTTTAGAGTGACTAAAACAGTCTCTGAGTGATCTTTTTCCAATAAATCATCTTTTCTTGTAGTTTTTCATTCATTTGGCTACTCCAATATATGTTTCCGCTCAGTCATTGCAAAACTGAACATTTATGTGATCCTACTAAGAAATCCATAGTTGAGGACATTCAAAATTATACATAGATTCACTGAACAAATCGATTCATATTTTACATCTTTCTATTCTATACTTGTCCTCAGAAACCAGTTTCAGCTCTCGAAGAAGGAACTTAAATACTTCCTGGAAACGGAGAATAAGGTCGAAGACGATAACTTTTTCATTTTTGTGAATCCTATTAAAATCTCACTCAAATATGAGCATAACCCAAGCATTGTATAGCATGACAATACTGAGACAAATTATGATCAAATTAGGGCCTAGAACTTAAAAAAACATTAAGGCTCCTAAAAATTGTTAATAATATAACTAAAAATTTTGCCGATGTTACCATGAGACATTCCCAACATCAATTTGTGTATTTATTCTCAAACTTAATAAAAATCCAGCAGAAGCATCCTTATTTTTCATTTTGAGCTTTCATTGTGCTGTTCTTGATAACAACAAAGAAAGCTCTGATTTTTCCTGATTGATTTAAAACTGTTGCTGGTCCCTTAGAATTGGTTGGACGAGACATGTAGTTTTGGTTCAATTTCCAATGGATTGTTGAACATAGAACATGTATGGGACAAGTTGTATCAATACTTTTACTGAACTTCTCTTTCAAACAAGAAATTGGATATTGCCTCCTACTTTTCACTTGTTGAATAGAAACAATCTTCATGCTGAAAATCGTTACTCATATTTGGACTAGTATTATTGTCTCGGTTCTGCATTAATATTCCTGACTTTTTCCAGGCGAAACCGAATTCCCGACTTTTTCCCGGTCACTTGCAACCCTCCAGTAGTGACCAGAGCTTCTATGTAATTGTAATGAATGTAGTTTCATGAAAGGGGCCTGCTAATTATCATCGTCGGAGTACATACGGCAAACTGGACATATCATTAGAAGCCCGACCACCAGCTAAGTTAAAACGGTGCTTGAAGCTGATCCCAGCAAGACCGATCGATCAAGTATAGAGTGATTCAATAAGTCTTGCAGCCCTGCATGACTGATGACGAACGACCATGGATCGAGTTATTTGAAAAACGTAGCTAAAAGTACTTTGTCGAGCTTCTGTCGTGGATCGGCATAGAATTGTAGTATTTTTTGAATACGAAGTATACAAATATTGAAACTTTTCATAACTGGAAAGGGGTCTGAAATAGTTTGAGAAAGGTAGTGTAAATACTGAAATGCACCTGAAATCACTCTTTCAATATAAATTAACGGTTTGCCATTATGTTTAGTAACCATCGATATCTTCGACCTTGCATATCGCATCTTATTTACAACTCAATGAGTTATAGGCAAAAAAAAAGCATCAAGATTGAATGATAATATTGAATTATATTTCTATGCTGTTCCGATTGGCGTTTGTACGTTGTTAACATGCGCATATAACTGATATCGCTTTCAGTGGAAAAATCAAGGTTTACATGAATGCACAGTTGCACACCCTTCATCCGAATGAAGAGAAAAAAAACATCATTTCAACTGTCCTAAACATTGTCACAACGCAGTGGGAAAGAAAGTTACAACAAGCAGCCACTTGCGTGGAGTATTATTATGTTTATGTCACCAGCTCTGTGTGCGCACACTGAGCCCATCGTATGCATGTAATGCAATAAAACTGGTACGAAGAATGCAAAGGTCACGCTTATCCGTGGCACGGGAAAGGCATTTCTGGAATTCTATGCCGCTTTTTTGGATCGTTGTGACTGTGACCATGTCGGCACGAGAGCCCTTCAGATGCAACTATACAACTTACGGTTACAACAAAGCAAGGCAAGGACGCCCTCGTGATTTGAAACAGAGCAGTTTAGACAGTTGACAATCGTTTCTGCACGGAGAGTCTGATTGTGACATTTTCCACAATTAATAACTTGAAATGTGAATGTTTTTCTTTATAAGAACTAAATCTTAGTTCGGAATCATTGTTGAAGTAACGGTCAGCCGTAATTCTAAAGATGAAAACCAGACCGATGATTAAAAACAAACATTCCATTGAGATATGATTGTGTGGCAAGGCCCTTTACTTCCATTCGTAAGTGTCGCAAAGTCTCAAACGATCACAAAACAGGCACGTTATTGAATTTCCACTATTATACCATCGTTTTCCTGTCGTATGAAAGGGGCCAAGATTGTTGCACTCGACTGCATATACCCACACCACACACAAGTTGTATACGTGCACTACATGCTCCAGAAGCGGGTGGTGCCGAATATAAACCTAAAGAAAAGAAAATCCACTTACGGAATTGGTGTGCTTCAGACGTGCGATGGCATGCTTGTTGCTGACATTCCCGCTGCTGCCTCCTCCGGTCACTGACGCCACCGAAGACCCGCCGAGGCCGCCAACCCCCACTGCACCACCCGGCAGTCCAATTGAGCCTACTCCTACTGCCAGGCCAATGCTACTACCGCTTCCAATGCCACCGCCGATGATAGTGCCAGATCCGTGATTGATTCCGAACTCGCTGTGGTCCGACAGACTAATTGGCAATTTTCGATCAGTCATTTATCGTTAGTTTCTCGCAATTACTTAGAAACCACTCCGAAAGATGTTACGCGTTACGATACCGAACAGACACGTACACTGCCACACATACACTCCGAACTATTCGGATAAAATACATACGCGGAACAAACACACCGAGGACGTGTGTTTGGAGAGAACTTTGTTGTGTATATGAATTTCTGCTACACACGGGCGAGCGCGAGAAGAAAATTGATAATGCAGCGGAGAAAAACTGGTTCTGCCTTTCGCTGCTGGCTCGCGTATAATTTTTCTGAATTCACACAAACACGGCCCGGGTGCATCGATACCACTTGCTGTTGCCACTATCGAAGCTGTGGTTGCACTTTGGATATGCACATTTTGCGGACTCACGTTCTACATCATTGCAGTTTTCATGATCACTCGTCATTAGCATAGATTCACTGCGGCAGCGGCCGTTGATAGTAGGGGGCTAGTTCGACTTCAGCATGTGTCTGCCTCGTTGCTATCCAAAGTGGAATTTCCTGCGAAAAGGGAACAAGTTCAACTGTTTAGTATCGAGTCTTTCCCTGATAGATCTAGGATGATATGCACTTATGGGGGAGTTTTACTTTTTGTGATCATGTTTTTATAGTTAAAGATGCGTACCTTTAAAACCACCAGCATTAGCATTATCAATAAAAAGTTACAAAAAATCATCGAAAGAATTTGCAAAATTGATGTCTTGAAACGTGTTGCAGAGTACAAAAATGAATAGATGTGATATGTTCTGAGTTCAAAACAAATGGAAGTATAATATGTTGCTATAAGATTGGAAGATCTCGTTTCGCATAAGATATTTTTCTTTCATTTGTATCTAAGTTTGAGAAAATCAGTTTGGTCATCTATAAGGAAATAGTTACAACTAATACAGCTTGAGCTTGAGCGACCACCCCTGGTTGCTACTTCGTTACTGATCGGGATATGCTGAAATTGTACAGGGAGTTTCTAGTTGATCCGACCTGGGACTGGTAAATCATCCTTTGATGTACATCTTCTGGTAGGCCCAAAACTCATTGATCAGTACCGGCGCCGGCCAGGCGCGAACGTAGATCGTCTAAGGAATGGGAAGGGATGTTATTAGTCCAACACTTGTTGTTACTAGAGGCCGTATATACTACTGCGCACTCCACAAGTGTCACGGGAGAAGGATATTTGTTGTCGCCTTTTACGACATGGAAGCAGGAACCCAGTGGATCTATTCTTGGTTCATTTTTTCCCGCCGAATTCCACGCGGCATCTAGGCTGGTACTGTCCGCAGAGAGCTAATAGGTACTATCGATCTCCTAGTGGACCCCAGCCCCTTCTATGAGGAAATAGTAACAACTAGTACAAACTACAAATTTAAATAATTTTAAATCGAATTCAAATATTTTTTTGCTCCAAAAAACAATTTGAAATACCCTGTTATTCCGACACCGGCAATTTGGATCAAAACAAAATTCAGCATTCACAAAGAACAAAAACCTTGCGTCAGAATCTAAGTTCGTGGAAAGATCTTAAGATTTCGAAGCGAGTTCAATTTTTCGATCACTATTTGTGGTTGTTCTGGAACCGGAAATCAGCTTTGCCGGAAACGGTTTGTGTACGTGTCCATAGCATACGTGTTTTTGCCTGTCACTCAAGGCATGGATACTTTGTCCTTCGCCTTGATCGCTCAACCTTGCTCGCTTAGCTCCTCTTTTTATTGTCCTAGCCGGATCAGCCCAGCCCATTGTAGCCGTCCAATTTTAGCTGTCCGTATTGATGGTTCTCCTAACAGCTGTTGCCATTCGTGGCTCCATACATCGTCTCCACGTTCCGTCTTCCATCTGCACTCCGCCATAGATGGTCCTCAGCCAGCACCTGCGAAATACACTAAGGGCGTGTCGGTCCTCTACCAAGATAGTCCAGGTCTCGTGGCCATAGAGAACAACCGATCTAATGAGTGTTTTCTAGAGAACAACCGATCTAATGAGTGTTTTCTAGATGGTCGATTTCGTCAATCACCTCGATATCGTCACCGTCTATCAATATTCGTGGAGGCGTAGCGTTTCATTTTAGAGCCTCTGCTTCTTGTGTTCGGTTTTCGACGTGTTTAAAGCCAATCCGACACGCCTAGCTTCGGCTTTCAGTCCGATGGATGTGTCCATTATTTTCTCGAAATCACGTGTTACAATATCAACGTCGTCAGCGAAGCCAAAAAGCTGTACGGACTTTCGGAAAATCGTACTCGATCCTCGTTATTTGAATTACACCTCCGAAGCAATACTAAACAGGAGACAAGAGAGTTCATCACTTTTCCGAAGTCCAGCGAGAGCGTCACATGTACTCGGACGTAGCACATCACACTAACCATCGCATTGTTTGACCAATCGCGTCAGTTTTTGGGAAACCCGTATTCTGCATAATCTGCCATAGTTGTTCTTGATCGATAATGTCATATGCCGCTTTCAGGTCAATGTAGTACGCTATACTCACGACACTTCTGGAGTACTTGTCTTATCGCGAATATCTGATCCGCAGTAGCACGAGCCGCGGTAAACCCTTCTTGGTACGGACCTACCAATTCCTTAGCTATTGGTGATAGACGATGACAGAATTTTGAAGAGTACCTTGTAGGTGGCGTTCAGTAATGTGATTGCTCGGTAGTTGCTTGTCACCCTTTTTGTAGATGGGACATACCACTCCTTCCATCCATTTCTGCGGTAGAATCTTACTTACCTTACCTAACAGCTATAGGCCTGGGGTGTCCTTTGCTGTATCAAGCATACGTCTCCACATAACTCGGTCCATGGCTGCTCGTCGCCAGCCACTCAAGGCACGGATGCTTCTGAGATCACCCTCCACTTGATCGATCCACCTTGCTCGCTGCGCTCCTCTTCTTCTTGTACCAGTCGGATTAGATTCAAGAACTATTTTCACTGGGCTGTCGTCCGACATCCTTATGACATGCCCAGCCCATCGTAGACGTCCGATTTTAGTTGTCCGTACGATTGATGATTCTCTTAGCAGCTATTGTAATTCGTGGTTCCTACACCGTCTCCACGTTCCGTCTTCCATCTGCACTCCGCCATAGATGGTCCTCAGTACCTTTCTTTCGAAAACACTGAGGGCGCGTTGGTCCTCTGCCAACATAGTCCAGGTCTCGTGGCCATAGAGAACAGCCGGTCTAATGAACGTTTTGTAGATGGTCAATTTCGTGCGGTGGCGTACTTTTCTCGATCGGAGGGTTTTTCTGAGTCCAAAGTACGCACGGTTCCCTGCCAAAATACGTCTCTGTATTTCTCTGCTGGTGTCATTGTCGGCGATCACCAGTGAGCCCAAATATGAACTCGTCAACCACCTCGATATCGTCACCGTCTATCAATATTCGTGGTGGGAGGCGTAGTGTTTCTTCTCTAGAGCCTCTTCCTCTCATGTATTTTGTTTTTGGCGCATTTATGGCCAGTCCGATACGCCTAGCTTCAGGTTTCAGTCCGATGTATGTTTCCGTCATCTTCTCAAGGTTACGTGTCACAAAATCAACGTCGTCAGCGAAGCCGAAAAACTGTACGGACGTTCATAGAGGTTGTACCACTCTTGTCGATCCTTGCTCTTTGAACTGCACTTAGTTCATCCGGAATAACGTATTCATGCATAATCTGCCAAAGTTGTTCTCGATCGACTGTGTCGTGTGCCGTTTTGAAGTCAATGAATACGTTATATTCACGACACTTCTAGAGTCTTATCGCGAATATGTGATCCATAGCGACACGGGCCCCAGTAATCCCCGCTTGGTACGGCTCTACAAATTCCTCAGCTATTGGTGATAGACGACGGCCAAAGATATGAGAGAGTACCTTGTAGGCGGCGTTCAGCAGTGTGATTTAGCGGTAGTTGCAACAATCTAGCTTATCACCCTTTTTGTAGATGGGACATACCACTCCTTCCATCCATTTCTGTGGTAGAATCTTCTCCTCCCAAATCTTAGAAATCATCCAGTGTAGCGCTCTAACCAGTGCCTCTGCTCCGTGTTTGAGTAGCTCACCTGAAAATTGGTCATGACCCGCGGCTTTGTTGTTTCTCAGCTTACCGATCTCCTCACTTCTCTCCGATACATCAGGTGGTGGGAATTTGTCGTCGGCTGAGTGTGCATCCAGATTGATTCCTGTGTCGTTCTCTGTATCGTGTGTTTTGCCATTCAGATGTTCGGCGTAGTACTATTTCCACCTGTCCATCATCTCATATTCGTTCGTTAGAAGGTTACCACATCTCTGCCCATTTCGACCTTCCGGTTGGTTAACCTTCTCATAGAACTTCCGCTTATCATTTACGCGGTAAAACTGTTCCATCGCTTCGCGATTACGATCTTCCTAGTGGCACTTTTTTTTCTCCGGAAGTCCGAGTTCTCTCTGTTCCGCGCCTTTCTGAATCACCTTCGCTGCATTCTTCTCTTCGACCAACATCTGGCATTCGCCGTCAAACTAGTAATTTCTTCGATTCGATAAACTCGTGCCTCGTGGAAAAGTTTTAAGTTCAATTTATCGACTTTCGGTGAAATGCCCTAAACCAGACCAAATGAAAGACTAAAGTTAGTAAAATTCGATTCAGTCATCTCCGAGAAAATTGAATGCAATTATTTGTTTTCGTTTTCAGCTGTTAAGTGGAAATGACAGTTGACAATTTAAACTACTTTAAGTTTAAATTGAACTGTCTTTTCCACGTAACAGTTCAATTTAAACCGATTTTCATTGAACTGTTAGGTGGAGATGGTAGTTCAACGTGAGCTGCTTTAAGCATTGATGAGCCGGATATATGCTGCACAATTTAGCAAACCTCTCAATATTAATATTCTTTTAAATTGGCTAGTAAATTTTCCTGGTTTGCAGCACTTGCAAGTTGATGATCAATCAACTTAGTCAAACAATGATCAGGTGTTCGATTTCCGGTTCTTGATGTACCGGAAATAATGATCGAATTACTTTGAAATTGAACTTTTGTTTATCTCTCACTCTTGGCTGAAGTGATTGAAATAAACTATATAAGATTCAAATGAAAGGTTCGTTTTGTTTTATTAATATGCATTCTTCATTTCCGGTTTCAGAAGCACCGGTGATAGTGGTAAAAAAACTGTAAATGTAAATTACATCGATCTCCCATATGCAATTCGTATTTAGGTGTTTCATGTAAAGCTATATCGAAGCTAGGTGAATGAAAAGACGTAAATGGAATTCGCGAGAAATTACCCTCCAGGAGTATAATTTTATTCAACAAACTCACTATGAACACTCCATGAAACTGCTCTACCATTAAGCTACCTTGGACATGAAGAAAAGCAATTACCAATTAGGAATAAATTGGACTGTATTAATTCCTGTGTTTTACAAAAAGATGACACCTTCACTAGATTTCGTGTCATATTGAAAACTTGGACATCCGTCAATAAGATCACTTCGTTATATTATTTTTGCATTCATCAAAAATGTTGTAAATTGGGTACCGTTGTGAGATGCATGAATAATAGTGATTTTTCATAAGTACAAAGCTTGCAAGACTAATAGTAAGGAATATTGAAAATGCACAAATAGATTTTTTTCTATGTATGCAAAATATACAAAAATAGGTTATGAAAAACAAATATTCTCTACATCTACATCAAAGCGGATGTAAAGGATTTTCCGGAACAGGAATATTTTACATTTAAAGGCGATTCTCGTTTTAGACGGAAGAAACTGTCGAAATTCGTTTCGAAGTACATGATTTGACAGGCCATATGCTCTTGTGGCAGACGGAATAAACCTAATGTTACTATAAACGGTGATATTTATCCGATTTGGCTTTATGTCACTATTCCAAATATGCGTTGGAGTTTCATGCGGCTATATCCGAAAACTAGCATGAATGTATGGGCAAAACTGCAAAGTCCAGAGTAGAGATAGTCGGGTAAGCAATTTCTTAAACTCGAACCAAACCCGTACCCGAACCCGAGAATACATTTTCTTCCAAACCCGAACCCGACTCGTATCCGATAGAAAATAAAAATCTATACCCGTACGTACAAATACACCAAACCCGGCCATCTCTACTCCGAAGGCATCCACAAAACTGTGCTGAACTCCGTCTGTGCGAATAGTAATTGAGTGTAAAAAAGATTTTGCTTCATTATTTTCAGATGAAAATGATCCAAACAGCCCTGGTAGGAAGTGTTGTTATAATAATATTTGTTTTATTTCTAAATATATGAAATTAGTGAGAAACAAATGCACAAAACAACACTTCTACCAAAGCATTTGTTTGCAGTTGCTCATTTCGATATGTTTTTTAATTACTGACAAGTTCAGCAAAGTGGCATGTCTGGAAAATAGATGCACTTTACCAAAATATCTGTATTTTTTTAACTCAGCGAAATTTTATCATGCAAAGCTCAAGAGCTATGGCAATGTTGTAGACTAGGGACATATCGATGCCTTTCACACAGTCCACCTGGGTTCGATTCCCAACCACGCACAAAGGTGATGGACTCTGCTGTCTCTTGTTTAATGTTGCCCCGCATAAGGCCGTTCCGACTATAGGGTGACACATAACTTTGAGATGATGATGGAAACATGCATCGGACTAAGAGCTGACACTTGGCGAATCAAACGGGCTATGCGTCGAAAACAAAATACATAAAAAGAAATTGTTTTAAGGAAGAAACGCATCTCTCCACGAATATTGCTATGTTTGACGGATAGACGAATATTGATATATTCGAATGATGGATGGCGACGATATCGAAGTGGTTAGCGAATTCGTGTATTTGGACTCACTGGTCACCTCCGATAATGCTACCAACAGAAGAATTCAGAGGCATATTTTTCCAGGTAATTATGATACCTATTTTATTCTAAAACATCAGAACCGCAAATTAATCGATAGAAGTCGTACTTTATAATTATAATTTCCTCTCAGTTTTGATTCTGTTGGCAGTTTTTATAATAAATTGAAATTAGATTTGTTAGCAAGGAAAGATTATCGATATTTTACTGCGACACATAACTCACACTTCCTTTACGACCAGGAGTAAATTACAAAACCTTGCAACTTTCAAGGTCAGCTCTGACGATAAATAAAATTTTATCCTTGGCAATACTCCAGAGCAAATGCCTTCTGTTTTTCTCGTGGTGCTACATTGAAGCCGAACTTTTAAATATTTTATATCATCCGACCGCTACGTCCGTGTATTGTCACCGCATTAAGAGTAACTTGTCTATTCTGAACCCAGTAATTCACATCAATTCATTTGATATGTTTGAAAATTGGTGTTATACTGGTGTTATACTCTCAAGAACCTACTTGAGAGGAAAAAATCATCAAATTGAACATCCACATTATTACGAAGTACATCTCCAGATGTTGATTCTAGATCATTTGAGTTAGGTAGCATGGTACAAATAGGCTCAGATCGCTAACATGATAAACAAACATAAAAGACTTAACTAAGCTGACTCGATTTGGCTTGAAATAAATGGAGTATTACATGGTCATCAAAACCAAAAGTGAACAAACTTACAGCTGATAGAATTTACTTTCAAAAACATCACCGAAAAGTGTCGTAGCCAATGTTGAATCGATACAAATAGTTTGAATGGTATAAAAAATTGTCTTATCCGGTTTCCAAAACTTGTTACCCATTTTACAACTCTTTTTAATTTAAGCATTCATTCGAAGTTGGTTCTACATCCTCGAGAGAAGTTAACTGGCTCTATCATTTCTACTTTACGAAATCGATTTGTCGAACCCCGAATATCTAAGGTAAATCGAGTTTTATCAATTAGATCCGGATAGTATCGTAAAAAATTACACTGAGATATTTTTATGCAGTTTTATTTCCGAAGTTACGCGGTTTGTTCACCGTTTTTTGTGCGGTTCGTATCCCCGTGCGTAAAAAAACTTCAGTGTACTTAACCAAATTGCGCTTGGCAGGAGAACATTTTACCAAAAAGAACGTTTCGTATAATGTTACAGGGTGCAACCGGAAAAAACATTTTATGTTGCTGACTATCGAACTACACTCCAAACCAACAATTGCAATCACAGTAAAAACAAGTCAAACCAGCAAAAACTAACATCGATTCCAACTATTGGGAGTACAAATGAATTCGGAGTCAAAAATTCGTTTATTTCAAAATAAAAAGAATTTAAAGATTAATCAAAGTATCGTCCATCACCCGTTACTACTTTTTCCCACCTCTCAGGCACTGATTTGATACCGTTAGACCGTTTAAAATTTTGTAATCCTGGTTTTCTAGGAATTAAAGCGGCAGTTTAAGACAGTTTTCTAAATAACTACCTCGCGTCACTTTAGGGGTCCTGAAAAGAACCGTTAGTGGCTTGGACTTTTGTTACGGATGATTACGTTTGTATTCCAAGAAGTAGACCGCATTCGTAAGGCTGTCATAAAATATCAATTTTTTACTCGAACGCGATGCAGCCAGATGCAAGCTGCATTTACGCTCGTTTGGTGCTAATTTAGTATTGAGAAAAGTACACAAAACTAATCAAACTATTCTAGATTAGCACTAAACTGATGATTTTTACCTCCGATTTGCAAAAAAGTAATTTCAATAGTTTTTCAGATAACATTTAGAGCCATTTGAACGGCTGATTTTGTTTGATGTTCGCCATCGTTGTCCAACTTTCGTTGTCCTTTTCTCCAATGCAAACAACCAACAACATTATGATGACGAAATCGCTCTTGTTTGAATGGTTTTGCAAACGACACACAACACATCTGCTCACAGTGCCGATTGATTCCAAACTGAACCAATTTCGGTTTAGAGCTTTCTTTTTACGTGCTTTTGTTTGTCAGTAAAATAAACTGTCAAAATGCTGTACGGGATTCATTTCTGTCTTTCAAATGGGTCCGATAAGCAAAAAAATAATCTTAATAGTTCTTTAGATAACATTTAGAGCCATTAGAAGGGCTCATTTTGTACATATAATGTTCCCCATCGTTGTCTTTTTCTCTAATGAGAAAGACCAGCATAACCATGACGCAATCGCTTTTGCAGCAGAAAGTAAACCGATGAACTGCCAGATCGTCCTGCATCCGTCGGAGCAGCCAGTAATCAGAAGGAGTAACGTCAGAAGAATAAGACGGGTGTGGCAAAATGTTCCACTTGAGCGTTTCCAAATATTTTTTCATGACTTTTGCGACATGAGGCCGAACGTTGCCATGCAGGAGAATAACTTTATCATATCTTTGCTTGTATTCCGGCCGTTCTTCTCGTTTTTTCTCCAATGAGAAAGACCAGCAGATCCATGACGCAATCGCTTTTGTTTGAAGCGAAACTGGCTCGGCGAACGTCCAACAGCTGATATGCTAACAGAAGAACTAGTGTTTTTCTGCGTTTGGGCTTGAGAAACGGAGCCTCACCAGTTGAATAATGCCGGGTGTAGTTTGACTGTCTTGATTTAGATGGCGATCTGCGCACTCGATGTGTCTCCGTTCATGGATTACCATAGCTAGAAAACGTGTTTGGGTCTATTTTTAATTATTTAAACAGCGCGTACATAATAAACGTGATTTTTTTTAATCAACAGACATAATGATTTTTCTTAGTATAAAAAATTAGATCGTATGGCACGGCGTGGCAGATGGAAATCAAATCCCGATGAAACTCTGTTGAAGAACCGCTGCATTCCTGTAATAGCACCATAATTAGTGCGACGAAATGGTAAGCGAAGGAACAATCTGTTACGAAGAACACGTGATCGAACGTTTAAGTTGATTTCGCTAAAAAGTGCGGGGCAATCGATCCTATCAGTTAAAATATCAGATATTGTCATTGCCCGTGATAAATCACCTCGAACATGCAGTGTGTCAATTCCAATAAACATTGCTCGACTTTCATAACTCGGGAGCTGTTGTGGATTATTCCAAGGCAACCGGTGCAGTGCAAAGCGAATAAATCTGCGCTGTATCGATTCGATTTGATTGACACCGTTGAGGTAGTAAGGGTTCCATACCACTGAGTAATATTCAAGAATAGAGCGAACCAGCGAACAGTAAACAGTTTTCAGGCAGTAAATATCATTGAAATTTTTGGTTATCCGTTTTACAAATCCCAAGCATCGGGAAGCTTTTGCAACTATGTAGCTAACATGTTGCTAAAATGTCAGTTGCTCATCGAGGAAAAACATTTCTGGGGATTTAGAATCTTTCAATTGATCTCACACCAGTTAACAGTTGGCGTTGCAGAAATACAGCATCATCTATTTTCCGGATTATGTTATACATTTTATCATCAGCAAATGAAAGCCGCGGACCTTCCAGGACAAAATTCACATCGTTAAAGTACAGCAAGAATATCAGTGGTCCTAGATGACTGCCTTGTGGAATTCCGGAAGAAGCGCAAAACTCATCAGATACACAATCACCGATTCTTACGGCAAGACGTCGATCGCTTCGGTATGACTCAATCCAGCGAAGTAACGAGAGAAATTTATGGCTATTAACAACAATCCTACACTTTCTTCCTTTCGTTTTATGAAAGAATTAGCGAAAATACTCAAATAGGGAAAAAGTTATTAGGAAATCAAAAATTTTGTGAAATTTAAAAAATGCACCCAGGTGAGCACAGTTAAGAAAGACGTAGTCCTACATCAAAATGTCACATCTATTGAGATGATCAAAGTTGGAATTCGATTTCTGCGAAAAAAGTAAACATATCGTACTGCATCCGTTGAAACAACCAGTAATCATAAGGAGCAATGTCAGGAGTGTATGGCGGGTGCGGTAAAATGTTTCACTTGAGCGTTTCTAAGCGTTTCGTTTTCATCCCCAGTAAAAATTCGATGTAAAAAAATCCTTTCTTTGTTGAATCAGCTGTTCGCAAGTGCAAAAAGACCTTTCAGTGTCTCTCGGTTTCAGTCACTTCCAATGATTCTGCAAGCGTCTCGTGCGTTTGATTAGGATTTTCATAGAGTAATGCCTCCAAATGTTTGTCTTCGAACTGTATTGGTTGTCCAGAGCGAGGCCTGTCTTCAACAGCTGAAACCTCCA
Organism: Malaya genurostris; assembly: GCF_030247185.1. NCBI lineage: Eukaryota > Metazoa > Arthropoda > Insecta > Diptera > Culicidae > Malaya > Malaya genurostris. Next base: position 247,071,500 of record NC_080571.1, on the reverse strand, counting down.
TTCTTGAAACGTCGAAACCATTCCCTGCGTGATTTATCACCAAGATTTTCTCAGCTTCGCTAGGATTGAAAACGTTGCCAATTCACCAGTTGGACAAAGGGGGAGTAAAGTACACGCAACAGTTGATAATTCCACGACAAAATGTTCTACCGTATTGACTCGGATCCCGGATGGTACAGAAGTTCTGTCGGGCACGTTTCGGCATTGGAGTTCTTTTACAGGATTACAAAACGAAATTCTTCGACTCTTCAAACGATATTTTAAAGCAATATTTTTCACAACCACACACACACACACACACACACACACACACACACACACACACACACACACACACACACACACACACACACACACACACACACACACACACACACACACACACACACACAAACACAATTCAAAACATTCGATAGCGTCCGACCGCCGGTGCAGTTCAATTCCGGGATACAAATTGGATCAAATGGATTTAAATTGCCCACCATGAAACGGACTGTAGTGCTGAGTACAAAGCCCCGGGCATGCGTTAACGATAGTACAGTGATTTTAGCTTTTAGTTCATTTTAGCAAAGTATCTAATCGTAGTATCTGATAACTACCAAAATTACATCGGCACAAGTCAAGCACGATACGCGATTCCGTTGTTCCATCCAACTGACAACGACGATGTTCAACCGGTACTTGTTATCGTTTCGGGTCTCTGTTGGCGGTTGTTGGTACCACCTTCGACGCGAAGTGTATTAATATTTCCCTTGTAGAAGTGTGTTTGAAGAGGAAAAGTAGCCACACTGGTTGAACCGACAGGTCGTTCGGTACCTCAATGTGGTGGTTTGTACCACCCAATACTAGTGGGGGAGTTGGAAGCAAGCGGTAAGTAGGAAGTCAGTCGAGGGAAATAATTTAGCAAATTCTCGATTTTATTATAGGACTCTTTACTGAGCGCCTCTCTGCGACTAACTATACCTCATCTGCGGGTGGATGTTCGTCATTCGTCGAATCTATCGCCGTCCACATCGATATAGTGGTGTGCCATCGACAGCCTCCATCGGACTCAGGTTTACTCAACCTAAGCGTCAGCACGTAGGTGGAAAGAGAAATAGACTGTTAATTTCGGAAAAAATTACTTATTTAGCCATAAATTTCTCTCGTTTGATGTGCGACGGAAAAGCAATATGTATGTGCATATGAAATGATGACGATCAGGGGTGGCAGCCAAGTTTGTTGACTTCGTGCGAGGCTCCCATTGCAACGGATATTGATTGGCCACTAGTGTATGAAAGATTTCATTTACCTTCCGGCAATCAGCAACTGGCGTGGTGGTAACAACATAAATTGCATGTTTAATGAGCTGAAAGAGATGCGAATGCTCTTGCAAAGTTTGATAATGTAATTTATGTAACTTGGGATCCAGTAACAATCTGGAGATAATTTGTAATTTTCTTTTTTGCAAATATTGTACTTGTAGTAAACACATCGAACCGTTCGCTCTCGACACAAACATAGGTTTAGAATCATAATAAAAAGTCAATCTATTTCAAGCGTTTCTATCAACATGCCTCGAGGCTCCAGGGTATTAAGTATTATATATTAGACCGATTGTTCTATTTCCAACATAAGTCACATTTTGAAAACCTAAATCCAACTAAGAAAAACAAACTAATTCTGCAGACAAAAATTTCTTGTACCCATCTCAAATTTCCGAGAAATATGTCGATGAAAAACTCACTTCATTTTTTTGTTAGTTACAAAACATTTCACTCCGAGGTGCTTTAAAAAATTTGCATTTGCTCATTTTATAGAAGACGCACAGAAATTATTTACAAATTAAAACTTAAATCTGGTTGGTTAACCTTGAAAAGTCTTGACATAACATTCTGATTCAACACTTCATCTTCGCAACCGATTCGTACAGTACAGAACAATTGCTTGACTACTGCACGATGTTAATGACACAAAAAATTCTTCCAAGTCGAGGCACGAACATACCACGGCACGAAGAACCAATGGATTCGAAGAGAGTCAATCAACAAGTAATTTTCAAAGACGAGACTAAAACGCGCGATATTCGAGTGAAGCATTATTTTACTATTTTTATGCAGGTGATACTTGCCGCAGAACTTGAAAATCCACTTGAATATAAATTAAAAATCTAAATAAGTTTGACACAATAAATAAGTCCGCATACAATACGTCACTTTGAGAAACCGCATGAAAACGGTTATATTTTAATTCTCCATCTTTTTCGATGTCCTTGGTAAATATATACTCTCGGATATACGGAAAATGTAAGTGAAATAAAATTGCAATTTTGTGATTTTGAAACAAGTTAAACAGATTTCAGCGAAGACAATTTTTTTGCTTTAAAATCTTCTTGCTCGGCATGCTTTTCCTTCTCGGTAAGCAGAATTTCAATGTAGACCGCTTCAGGATGGTATGATTTAATCTTTTCAATTTCAGTTTAAATTATTTATCACATCCTGTTTAGTTTTTCTTTCGATTTCCGCATCAGAAAAAGAAAACGCAAACACATACATCGAAAAGTTAGTTCCAGGTAACAGCACTGCTGAAATAAGGAGTGTATCGAAAAGTAGTTAGCAACATTGATTATTGAATAAAAAAGCGAAAAAAAAACATATTTTGACATCAGTTTTCGATATATTGTAGAAAAATTACATTTTTATGCATTTCACTGATTATATTCAAGAAAATCCTAGTTTCTGTGAAACGCTCGCACTTTGCACTTGACATTCTTCATTAAATTCTGCACAGTTACTTTTGTGACTTTCCTGGTGGCAGCTGTCCAGTTTTTTTTAACTCCTGCATGTTTTGTGACACTGTACCTTCCTTCCGAAAGTGCCGCTTGACAATTGCCCAATACCTTTCAATTGGCCGAAGATCCGGGCAGTTCGGTGTGTTGATGTCCTTTTCCACGAATTGTACATTATTTTTTGACAACCACTGTTGAACGGAGTTGGCGTAGTGGGCCGAAGCCAAATCCGGCCAGAAGAGAGGAGGAGCCTTATGCTTTCTGTACAGTGGCAGCATTCTCTTCTTCAAACATTCTTCCTCGTACACTTTGGCGTTAATTGTGCTCTTCGTGAAGAAAATCTACGACCGCAAACCACAGGTACAAATTGCTTGCCAGACCAACACCTTCTGCCCTAACTTTTCCATCGCCACCGTGGTGTCAGCGTCGTCCAGGTCCTGGTACACCGATTTCCTATAATATTGCGGTCCGGGCAACGCTCGGAAGTCTTCCTTGGCGTAGGTTTCGTCGTCGATCAGGATGTATCCGTCTTTATTCTGTAGAATTCGGTTATACAGTTTTTGCGCTCTTGTTTTGGCCTGAACTTGCTGTACCAGGAACTTTTTCGGCACCTTCTGTTTCTTGTACGTTTTCAGGGAGTTCCGAACTTTGATCCGTTGAATCATCCCGATGCTGGTGTTAAACTGCTTGGCCAAATCCCGCGTCGACGCCGATGGGGTTTTCCTGTTGTACTCAACCACTTTCAAGTCCCGGCCGGGCTGGCTGGGACCCGTTTTCCTACCGGATCGGTTCAAATGCTTCATTGAAAGGGTCTCACCGAACTTCTCGATAATATTTTTGACACTGGTGTGGTGCACTTTCACCCGTTTTGCAATTTCGTTGTACGTGACACCACTTTCTGAGCACCAAGAGTGCAGAATTTTTTTTCGCGTTTTCGGATCAATTCGACCCATCATTGAAACGATAAATCGTACCGAAACCAATCGATTGCGCAGCTGTTATTGACATGTAAACAAACATGTCACCGCAAAACACGCTGCAAAAAATTAAGCCATTTCAGAGTAATAACTGTTTGAATGTTGCTAACTACTTATGGATACACTCCTTAGCAATTTGTACAACTCGAGATCGGAGAGCATAAAATCGAAGTTTGGTGCACTGAAGAAAACATTTGCTAGAGCCGTCTCCTCATAAATTTTGGCTTTATCAAGACCAATTGCTGAAACGTTCGCCAATCTTTAATTTTCTGGGGTTTCATAAAACTCACAAACGTCAAAAATTTGCAAAGATCTTGTTTTTCGAACAAATGATTCACAAAAGTGAAAATTTTTTTATAGAAGGGGCAAATCAATTTTTGTAGGAACTTTTTTCGTATCGTTGTAGTTCAGAAACTGTTTTTTGCCGGAAATCAATTGGGCAGTCAAATATATGTATACACTGAAAAAAAGTCAAATGCTTTTCCAAGAGATAAAAATATTACCCGAAAAAAATCAATCAAATTGAAAAATAGTCTCGTTGAATTTAGAAAATATCATAAATAAACACTAAAAAATTCCCATTTCATATTAATTTAGTTGGTGTGAATTGGAAATTGAAGAGGTTACACCCAAAACAATGTTGATGTGGAACTCATCTTTGTTTTTCATATAATGGTGCACAATTAGAAATGTGATCAGCTTTTGAACACTTATAGCTCAGTCAATTTTGTATCAATTATTGATATTATTTCACGATTCGATTAGAAATATATCTAAGTTTCGATTTGAATGTATCAAGACATGTATTTTCAATTAAATATGATTCAAATTTTGATTAATTTCGAGCAGTGTCAACAACAAGACACAAAGCGCTATAAAACTATTTGAAGATTTAATTAGGTTTCTTTATCTTGTGTAATGCGAGTTTGGATGAAATGCTTTGTTTGCTTTGTCATTCTCATCTGAGAAATCTGTAAGTATCCAAGGGTAAATTTTAAGTGCTTAAGATTAATTAAATTAATTAATTAATTATCGAAATCACAGAATGGAATTAATGGTAAAGAACTTAACGCTATAAAAATAGCTGCATGCATGCAAAACTTGAATACAAGCTTGGCGAAGAGAAGGTTAAGTTTCGGAATCTATTACGCTAGTATGCACATAGGTATAATTGGATATATTTGGGCTATTGATATAATTTCGTCGGTTACAAGACAAATACGAAACAAGGCAAACATAGTCTGGGTTCGCGTGTTCGATGTTGGTTCTTAATACACTGAGGTCTTTTTCACATGGGGGATACGTACCGCGTAAAAAACGCGTATCTTCGGGAATCCGAACGTCTTATTTTACTACGGGGTGTCTTTTCAAAATTCGCTCTGTGGAAGAATGGATAGAACTTAATCGAGAATATCTCGAGTTGTACTAAACGCAGCAGCATAATTATTTCTTTATGCTATCATAAATATGACCATGAACTCAAAACTTTTAGAAACAATACGGAAGACTCATTACGATTGTTTGCCTTTTTCATACCCGAACCGACGGTTTTAAAGTAGTCCGACACATATCAGTTCCGATGTTCTTCTGGACTGGAGTATAAAAGTTTAACTTTGATCAAAAATCGTTCATTTCTTCCAGTGTGTTAAACGGAACTGAACGTCATGGTGAGGACCTTCCACAAACATCATCGAAGACAGACCTTTTGCGAGGTATAAAGCTTCATACACTCAAATCACATCTCTTATTCGCTTTTCGGACGTCGTGGTGAGCAGTCGCCTGCAACCAGCAAAAAACTTACATTATTGTTTAACTTAAAAACTCAAACTCTGGAACTAAATCTTGTTTCTTAATTCTGGAACTGGTTTCTTGACTAGATTTCGGATCTGATTTTAGTTCCTTAATTTTCGGGCTTGAATCCAGAATTCTGATTAAGGATTTCAACCTCAGAATTCTTTAACATTGTTCAGGATATGAATTTTCGATCTGGATTGTGGAACTACAAACCTGAATTTTAGAATTAACTGCATGATCAGAAATTTCAGAATTTATTCCTAAATTCAGTTTCAGAATTCAAAACCTGCTTGGTAGAGATAAATTCGGAACATGCATTTTGGAGCTAGATTTGGGAACTGAATTTAATTCCTTCATTACGGTTCTGAATTCAAGTTCAGAATTCTGTTTCAGAACTAAATTTGGAACCTGAATTCTGAGAATGAGTTCAGTTCTATAGTTCTAGAATTCGGAACTGAAAATAAGTACAGTTCCATAATTCTAGAACTAAATTTCTTGATCTGGATTCTGAACCTGAATTGTTTAACTTAACTCTAAATTTGTCCCAGATTTTGAAAACAGTTGTTGGATCCAGATTTAGATCACAAAAATAAAATTAAATTAAATTATGACAACAAAGACTCAACAGTTATAAACATTGGATAAATTCCGCAAATCGGCTCATTTTAGAAACAATAAAATATTCTCAAATGATTATGCTACGTTAACCTCTACTATCTAAATCTACAAAAGCAAAACTATTTGTTTTGTGTTATTTATTTGTACGAAAGTAAAATGTTTGCCGTCAATAAGTCATTCTTTAGTATGAATCTGTTACAATTCTGGAAGCGACGCAATAAAAGTTGCAAAATTCACCCTATCTACTAATACGAACGAAGTAATTCTATATTCTATATTCGGAAGTTTGTAAGAAGCAAGTCAGTTTTATTCGTATTCACGTCCTCCAGTTATGTCGGTGACTCATTTACACGTGAGCAATTCCAGAAATCAATAGCAGACAGGGTTTCAAAATCAGGATCGAACACTAATTTTTAAAGAAGGCGAATGTGTTTTTGCATGAAAATTTTTTGAAATCCTTGCAACTCGGAAACTGTTAGTGGCAGAAACAAGTTTGAAAAGAAGTGATAAGATTGGGCATTTACCCCAACCGGCGGCAGTGAGGTCGGACAGCAGGTCATTAAAAACGATGAGGCGTAGCCGCATTAGACCTTTCAAAATCACAGTAAATTAGAACAAATTCTATTAAGCAGCATGTTGATCTATTATGCCAAATTACTGTTATGCCAAATAACCATTATACCGAATGGCGTTATGCCAAACGGTATTATGTCAAACGTGGACGCCCCGTTTCTGGGCAATTAATTTCTGGGGAAAGAGCTTTGACTTTTTATATTCTGGAGAATGCTTTTCTGGGAAACAGTATTCTGGAATAATGTACACTCTGGAAAGTGCCTTTCTGGTTCATTCTGCAAGAAATTTTCCGACGAAAAGGTTTCTGGGAAATGGTTTCGGGGAAATGTTTTAGAATCACAATATGCACCAAGACACCAAGGAGTCCGTGTTAAAAATCCGAACAGATCTTCTCTCGGAGACGTGAGGATAGTATTCAAAAAGTAGAAGAAAGTGCGCAGACATGAAACCAGAAAACGAAGACGCGAGACTGAGAATCATGGTAGTCCTACACAGAAAACAGTTTTAGATGAGTTGATAGAAGCTATTTTTCTACTATTGTTCATACAGAAGTAGTCACCTCTTTCCTAAGAAAGAACTGCATCCGAAAAACACAGGAATGTCCTTGTGACACAAACACAATGGCGGAGAACGACGTCGCAGTAAATATCGACACTTCATGACACAACAAACAATATAAAAATAAGACGAATAATAAGATGCATAACGGTCAAAGGTTTATTGCGAAAACAAGTTTTTATAATCCGGAGTTCAAGAGGATGTGCGAGGATATGCGAAAAATCAGTCTTATCATGAACTATGAACTGATTCGAAGAACATTAGTTCATCTTCCTAAGATTTAAGAAAAGTACTGGTGAAAAAGGACAGTTTAACCAATGCGCCCTGAATCAATCGCCCCTGCAGTGAGAAGATACGGACGAGATCACCACAGTAGACGAACTGAAGCGATTTGGAATGAGTCGGAATTAGAATTGGCATGTGAAGCTTCCTGTAGAACAAACCTTTCGCTGGATGGTGCCAAGAAAGCATTACAAATTGGAAACATCTAGAATTCGAATCCGGAGGTAAAAGCAAATCACGAAAACGTTACAATCAGTGAGGTTCATACTACAGGAAACTATCCCATCCATGAAGAGGAATACCGGGAAAATGAAGAATCGATTATCTCTTAAATTCATGGAGTATTAATTTGCAACTGGATGCAACTGTTGGACAGCTCTTAGCAGTTTACCCCAAGCAAATGCATGCACATAGACGGATGTGGTGCCCGATCTTTTGTCTCTAGTGCTTTCAAAAGATATTTTTATTCAATTCGAACCTCCGCATCGATTCAGCGGAATTATTGCATATTTTTCATGCAAGCTCCGATTTCATGTCGGGATCAGAATAATTGGGCTTGAATGACACGTTCCCCAAGTTATTTGGAGAGGTGTGTCTTGTCATGGCTTTTCCTTATGGTGGTCTCTAAAAGCTTATCTAAACATATAGTCCTTTGGTTTCAGATAGGTACAATTGCCTTATATCTTGTATTCAGATTCAAATCATTCAGACAAAAAAAATATCACATAAACTGTTTTCAAGAAAAAATTTGATTGCATTTCCTGTCAGTACAAATAATTTGAAAATTGCACTACGTTACTATCCAATCGAAGACTTGAAGCGGTCAGGTTCGCATGTATGTACCTATTCATCAAGTCGTAATTAGCGTTGGTAGGAAATGTGTAAAAGCAACTTTGTGGTTTACTCATGTCGTATCACCTATTTGTATTCCGTTGGAGGCAGCTCTCGATGTGCTGGAACAAAGCATACCACCCCTTCGAAGAGTTGTAGGAACTGCTCATGAGGTGGTATCATTTACCACGGTGAAAAGCACACAGGTATTATTTTTTCACATTTTCATGCCAAACTCTCTTTTCGCATTAACCATAGTTAGGTGGTACAATGTCCGTAACCAGCCAATTCAACCAGTTGCTCCATTGCTGTTTCACATCTGCTCTAGTAGTTCTACATTAACGAGGTGGCGGTGAGATATTTTCCGTAGTCAAAGGGATTACACTTTTCCAAAAAATTCTAACTTCTCTTCACTTTTATTGCATCTAACATAATCAATTTAAGTCACTACTCATTCCAATCGAAGCTTCGTGGAATTTGATTTCCACAACACTGTCTATTAGGTGAAATCGAACGGATTACTAGGCCGAAGTATACACACAACCACGCATAAAGCCGCAGATAGTCGGCAAACGACAACGACAACGTTGACGATGACGATGAACTGCAGTTACGTTTTTATTCAATCTTCGTCTGCTGTCCCCAGTGGTAACAGATATCGTGTTTTTGTTGACTATTACAAAAAGGAAGTTTCAAAAATATTTTAAATAGCGGCGAATCTTTAGACAATTTTATATCTGTTTACATCTAGAACCAGGAACTTTCTAATTCAAATGGTACAGATAAAATCACTTAAACTGAGTATACTTACATTATTAAACTATTGAGACGAAAACGAACATAAATTCCACTGATGCAATTCCATATGAATGCCTTGTATGTGACAATAAAAACAATTACTATTTAGCGATACAGAGTGAGCGTAATTTGAATAGAACATGGAAGTTTGAACGATTATCTACTGCCAACACTGCTCACTGTGTATTTATTTTTGTGTATGATTAGTTGCTGTTGTATGCTACCACTCATTCTTCTTCCTGAATTTATGCTCCGCTTACGACTTGAATGACTGAGATAGCTTTATGTGTGCACACATTACTACTACAACGACGGATGGGATTCCGCAAAAGTCTTCGTCGTAACAATCCATTCCATTCACTTAGCACTAAACTAATGGCATAAAAACTTAATCCAAATTTCTCACCCGAAATAGTATTTCTCGGGACGCAAGGACTACCTACCTAAACAATGATTATTAATGATTAAACAACACATAACACGACATAGAATTATTTCAATATGCAGCACTTTTGACGCGATTTAAACCAACCAACTGATTCGTGTGAAAGATTAGGGCGATGTACAACACATCATTGTAACGCTCCGCGCGTGTGTGGCACCGTAGCTTTCCGTTTCATGAATAAAAGGAATGTAACCGTAGCAGCTTGTATAAAGCTTCCAGTGTATGAGGATTGATATGTTTGCGAGTGTAAGTTAAATTGTTACGATCTAAACAGTTATCTTTGGCTGTGTGGGTAAATGCTTCAATAATTTGACATTAGCGGTGAGCTTTTGATTTTAGTACAAACTTCATGAAGGAGTTTAGTATCCTACCCCACTCGATACACGGAGAAAAGTACAGAATGGCTAGCTTCTTGTATGATGCTGTTTTTGTTTTTAGTGCTGCGCTATTGTAGTTTTTCAACAATTGTACTCGCTCCAATTCGGATGTAATACCAAATACAAATAATAAGTCCCATACAAACAAATCGCCAATGTTTGATTCACAGTCTGAACAAGTAAGCCTAGCAAATTACTCCCTTTCATTGCGATAGTTTGAAAATGTGGAAAGAGATCGTTTCTGGCAACGCTTTATGCTAGTTGCTACGGTGCAAAACAAACTTGTATGTTTATGTTTATCGTTGCTGTATTAAACTGCAACAATCAGTCTAAATATCACCGGCACTAGCACAAAAGATGAAAAATGAACACAAACACCCACGAATCTACAAATATCAATACAGCTAGTAGTATATTCATGGTGGCTTAACCATTCTAGATTATTGTTTAACTTACATTTCGCTTGTGATCTTGATTATCAGACACTAACTGTTTGTTTATTTATTTTTCACTATAATAAATAGTGACTATGGTAAACTTGTTCTTACCCTTCAGTGCTGCTAGTTTCATAGAAAACTCGTTAAAGTACATTGTCACTCTGACAGTGTATCATGACAGTGTACCGCACGATGCAAAATGTGTCCTTGAAAATTTGTCGAAGTATTCCGTATTATAATTTGTATTTGGTAATACTTCTCACACGATTTCCAAGTCGTTTAAGTCCCATGGGAATTTTGACGAAACAAAACTAAAAAACAGTGATTATATTCAACAGCAACACAAAAACGTATAGCTTGAAGTGCACGTAGCACCCAAAATAGTGTCGTGATGTCAATGCGACACCAAAAATAGAGTCAATCACGGTGATTTCTTTCCAATTTTCCCTCCCTTATGGAAAGAAAGAAAAATTTACCACCTTAGCAACAAATAGTACAAAGAGAAATTTCAGGAAGTTCTTAAACAATAGAACTAGTTTTCTGGTTAGTCAGAATGGTTTTCTGGTTTGAAGGGGCAAACATTCTTAAGGTTAAAGTCTCTATAATCGAAAAAAAATGTTCTGAACCAATTTTGTCGTTAACTAAACTACTGTGCTAAATTGTCGGCAATTATCAAATCTCGTGTAACGGGTAATTATTATCAACCTCGGCTCATAAGAGAAGCTCTTACTGATTGCTAAGAGTTAATCAAAACAGTAAAGAAGAGGAAAAAAATCTGCTTCGTATTAAAATTTATATTCTACTAGTCGTAGTTCTCCCACTCTTCCTTATCAAAGAGGGTACTGACAGATAGTGTGTTAATAGTGTGAGCAACCAGTACACGCAGCATATTTTTGAGAAAATACGAGACGTATTCTATCATACTCGCCTTCCCCCGCTCAAGAGTCACCTACAAAAAGATTCATTTTAATCATTAGTGGTGTTTTCTATTGGGTACGATGAGTAAGAGTCAGTAGTAGTAAATACTTACTGCAAGTGGGTTACTGTGACTAGTTTGCCCGTTTTATTTCAGATTATGTTTGTACTCACTCCAAGAGTAAGTGACCACTGCGCTAGTAGTGTGATTAGTTTGCTTTGTACCATACCGAAGCGTATGCGAGCACCTTGATAGCCACATGAGTGTGCTACAATTTGAACCCAGCTTATGCTATTAGTAGTCCCGGGTTGGCGGTTCAATGCATAGGGCACTGGTCTTACAAACCAGTTGTCGTATGTTCGAGCCCCGACCTGGAAGGATTCGTAATGTCAGTAGAATCGTAACACCAGCCATGTAATGGTTCTGTACACTCTGAATCGGCTGCGAAGTCTGCTGAAACAGAAGGTCAAATTTCGCTACAGGAATGTAATACCAAGGCTTTTTTTTATTGTTATCTGATGTTAATTTACGCTGTTGATGTATTTCTCACATTTTCGTGTTTTGCGCTTTCGCATACTTTGTTCGCTTTTTATCAAATCCCAACTAACCAAAAGTTCGTATATATGATTTGGCTTAAGGAGCTTACGAAGTTTATGATTAGCATTCTGAGCAGTGTGTTTTTCAAGTAATGATTAACTTCTAAGCAGCTTCCAGAATACATTGCCCAGCTTCTGTGCAGCGAGGAAGTTCACGTGGAACTCGGTCTGTACTTTCAAGTTGCCAACAATTCCACACGCTTAAGAGCGAGAAAGATCACGCGGAACTTATTCTGTAATTTCAACTATCTAGAATTACTACGTGTTTCCTTAAGCAACAAGAAAGTTCACGCGGGACTTGTTCTGTACGTTCAAGTTCTCAAAAGTTTCGCGTGTACTTCTGAGTAGCAAACAAGTGAATGTGTTAAGTAATAGTGGAACTTTTGGTTACTTGGAATGTTTTCATCCGTATGATACCAAACACATATAATGTATCGCGCATTATCTGGAATAGAATTTAAATTATCTAAAATTTGCAAACTACCAATTATTTTCACACTCGTCGATAACTTTTTGAAAAAAATCTACACATATATTGTTATATCGATTATCGAACATGTTTTTAAATGATTAATCACTGTTGACTTTGGTGATAGTTTATTTCGAGAAAGTAAAATATCATACTAAATTGGTAAATTGTCGATATTACCGTCGTGAAATACTATAACTACATTGCATGAATAATGAAAATTTTGAAAACCAAATTCAATTCAACTTTGATTATCAAAAAAGCTTATAAAATAAAGAAAACAACAAGCATGAACCAGGCCCGTACCCAGGATTTCATTTCGGGAGGGGCCCATAGATTAAAACATAATGTTACTGAAGATTCCTTATGTACCTAATTCTCGGTGTGTCTTTAACGGCTGTTTTTATTATACAACTTTAAACTTTTTCATTGGAACTGATATTGTTTTACATTTTATTACGTTTACTGTCTTGTTATTTCTGTAACACATGTCTGAAACTTTCTAAACAATTATATGTTTTTGTTTCGGGAGGGGCCAGCGTCCCTCGGGCCCCCCATCTGGGTACGTGATTGGCATGAACTTAACGGAAAGTTTTAAATGATAACGTTTCTGACGAATCACACTCGAAAAACGGCGATAAAGGACTCCAACGAATTCAGTTCACCACCTCGGGAACATGTGGATAATATCCAATAAACCATTTTTTTTGTATTTGTATTGTGTATTTTTCACTTTTGTCTACTGTTTTACTGTTAAATATTAATGAGTCCAAAATGCGTATTTATCAAAATGCTTTATCTTGTACTGTACTGCTTTTTGTTAATCACAAATTTCTCTTCGAACTAGATTCAGGAAGAGATATTAAAGACACTTAGTTTCATTGAATCCGTGATTTTATCGATGTTAAGTAACTCATTTTGCATCAATTTGAATCTAATCACATTATATTACCTATTACGGAAGGGGTTTTTAAAGATATTACAATATTTGGTGGATATGTTTATAAAGTGGGCCAAAATAAAATCAATCCTAAAGTGGGCCAAAATACCTCTGTTACCCTACTAGACAGGTTGTTGGGCTATTCCAACAACAATTTGATTAAATATTAATGATATGCACGTATATCCAATCAATTATAAAACTAATTTTTTCAAAGAGGAAACAATATTTTTTCAACAAATTCGGAACTCACTGAGAGTTTATTATAACATAACGGAGAAATGAATGATAAAAGTAAAACTTTATTAGTTCAAAGTGGATCGCATTTAACCCTTATCTTTTGTTCTACCAGACTTTTGCGTTCTAACCCCTCAAATTTTAGTACAAAAGCTTCTTTGTAAAGATTTTTCTGTCGTCCGGTGGAAAGCACTGTTGTTATTTACTATTAGTTATCGCAACTTCTAGATAAGGATTAGTTTTCGTATTTCTTGAACTAAATCTACTCAGGTTCATCGACGTGTTATGTCACAGTCATAGAAATGCTGTGAGGTCTAGCATAACTGAATTGTCAATATACACAAAATTATTAAAAAAAATATAGATAAGCATGAAAGACGACATAATATATATAGTGCTGTTAGGTTTATGCATTGGGTTTGGACAGTTTTATCGGAAAATTAAAGATTCTGAGCAAAAGAAATGGATTGGTACCGCAGTCGGATTACTGATAGTGCTTACAGCATCAGGATTTCATACACTACATATGCTGTTCTGTTATCTGGTGTGCAGTCTCATCATAATCTATTTTAATCGAAAGTAAGTAAATATATACGTTTATTACAATATTCCATTCAATATTATGTACTTATTTTTATTCCAGATCATGTCATCTAGCGAGTTTCGCATTTATGTTTGGATATTTGTTCTTTTTTCGATCGGTAACATATTTCGGATATCGAGCACCACCAGGTCATACAAATATGATTCAGATGATTCTTACGTTGAAATTAGTAGGTTTGGCGTTTGAAGTAAATGCTGCTTATACAAAGTCGAAGGAGATAGAAAGTTCCAAGAAGAAAGACGATTCATCAGTAGATGCTCTAAGTGAAAATGAGCATGCTCTGCTAAAACTGAATATGCTGGACATTTTCAATTATTCTTTCAATTATATTGGAGTGCTGACAGGGCCTTATTTCACTTACAAGACATATCGCGACGCTATATATCTCCCCTTTAGCACCAAAGCTGATTGTATCGGTGCCACAGTAGACAAATTAAAAGTTATTCCGGTCTACGCCGGCTTATTTTTGTTAATCGCGTACATTTGGCCGCTGGATGTAAGACTAATTCAATAGATAGATTCCATACAAGTGTTATGCTTTCTATTTATTCCATTTCAGTATGCAATGTCTAGTGAATTCTACGAGGAGCGTTCGTTCATCTACCGATTACTGTATGTGTGGCCTACATTCTTCATTTTCCGTATGCGTATTTACACGGGCATTCTGTTAAGTGAATGTGTATGCACTATGGCTGGATTAGGCGCCTATCCGAAGGTCTGCGAGAACAAGAGTGGTCATGGCCCTAGTAAAGATTGCTTAAGCATGATAAGGTATTAGCTCAAATAATTTGCAGGCAATTGATTTACAGTATTCAAATTCTTTTTTAGTGACTCAAATGCCATCGATTGTGATTTTGAAACAGTACGCAATATCGACGTAGTCAATACGGAAAAGTGTTGGACATTCCGGGAAGCTATGAAATACTGGAATATGTGCGTTCAGTACTGGATGGCGATGTACGTGTACAAGCGTTTTCCAAGTAAAAAGTATCGCACTTTAGCTACACTGGCAGTTTCCGCAATATGGCATGGAGTATACGCTGGCTACTATTTCTGCATTTGCGCAGCGCCATTCTATTTACCTGTTGAAGATCTTTTCGTAAAGTTATTCATAAAGGAAGCCACCGGAATCAAGCTTAAAGTAATGAATGTGATTTGCTGGATTTCAAAATTTTTCGCTTTTTCCTATATGGGGATCGCATTTCTACTTCTGACTATCGACAAAATATGGTTTTACTATGGATCGGTGTACCACTTCGCCTACATCATGTGGGCAACTTTGTATGTAGTGGGTGTTTTGATTGCTAAAACCAGGAAATCTAAATCAAAACGAATGGAGAAAGTGGAGCAAGGCGACGCAAAGTAAATGGTTGAAGATGCTTGTTTTAAGAATTATATACTCTAAAATCATCCAAAGTCATTTTGTGTTATGAAACATATGTAATTACCATATTGATTGGATTTAGTGATTTTTTTAAGTAAGCTGCTACAATCATTACCAAATTAAATTGAACGGGTGAAATTATGCTTCAAACGTTGTATGGAGGTACTTATGATGATGGCCATCCAAAGCTGAGATTTTGACAATTATATTTTTTTAAAAACACTATTTTGAAGAGCAGTACACTGGTGCGCAAACTAACAAAATTCGCCAACACAGCATAAAGCACTTAATTGCAATAATAATATGATATAAATTAGATTTAATGTAGAAAAAAAATTTATATTTGAGTTGATGCTGTATCTGCATAATAATCATAAAATCTATGATGTAATGTGTTATTTTATTTTTCTCTCTATATTGGTAATATGAGCAATAAATGAATTTTGTTTGATGACGCACATTCTAATTCACACTCCGAAAAAAACTCACTATTTCTTTAGAATATTTGAAACGAATTTTACTGATACAAGTATCGATTTTTGTTTACTAGTGGATAATTACGGTCTTCAATTCCTTTGGTGTCTAACTTAGTGCAATATTTTATTAGTTTTATAGTTTTTTTACTTTCCCTCGAAAACCATCCCCAGAAAATAAAGCAACGACGGATTTTCCCAGAAACTACCATTATACAAAATATCACATTCACGAAAGTAAAGTAATAGACATAACAGAATGTACCATCCTTCAGAACGGCATCACCCGGCAGAATAAACAAATAACCAGAAACTATTTCCCTAGAATAGAATATTTACAGTTACTCACAAAATTGATCGTACACACGAAAAAATATCACATTTTCACATTTTGCTGTTCAATTAGTAAGTTTAAAGTAACAAAATATATGTAATTTCAATGTTATATAATTCATGAATTGGATTAATATACATTTTATTGAAATATTAAGATTCTTCCCATTTGGTGGTTCGATTGCAACAAAAAACGCCTTAGTTCTATCTCACAAAATTGATCGTACACTCATTATGAAAATCTGCATTATTAAGTGTAGCTGGTGAATGCGGATTTAAATATAAAATTTAGTACTTAGTGTGGCCTCCCTTAGCGTCGATTACGGCTTACAAACGACGTGGCATTGGGTCCACTAGTTCTTTGCGCAAGATGCTCGGATATTTTCCCATACTTATTTTATTTTCTGTTTCAGCGTGTTTTTGTTTGATGTGTTAGTATCCTTGAACCGGCAATTTATTTTATCCCACGAGTTTTCGATAGGATTCATGTCTGTTGACTGTGGTGGTGTTTTCAATTGCTTAGGAACGTTATGTAACAGCCATTCCCGAACAACATGTGCGGTGTGATTCAGATCATTGTCCTGTTGGAAACAATAACCTGATGATAGTCCTAATTTTTGTGCACTTGGTTTTAGGTTACGTTTTAGGATATCCATATATAGCATTTTGTCCATATTCCGGTCGATAAACTTCAGTGTTCCTGTGCCTGAAAGCCATACAACCCCACAACATAACACAGCCACCACCATGTTTCACTGTTGGTCTCAAATTTTTATATTTGAGCTCTGTATTCGGTCTCTCCAAACAATTTGTCTGCCATCATATCCAAAGCATCATCAGTGAATATTACCTGATTTCAAAACTCCAGCGGTTTGTTTACGTGGGTTTTGGCAAACTCAAGTCGCTACTTCTGATTTACTGCTGATATGAATGGCTTTCTACGGACATCATAACCATGCAGATTAGATTTCTGGAAAATGCGACGAACAGCTTCAGTTGAAATAGGTCGATTGATATCTTGAGACACTTCCGCCGTCAATTTCGGTTCACCTATTTTCGGGTTAATTCGTATTTTGCGAACTATAAACCGTTCGTCAACTTCCGATAGGATCCGTTTCCTTCCCCTTTCTGCCTTCTTCTTCAGAGTTCCCTCGCATTTCCAGTTTGTCAATGATATTGATAGAATGGAAAAGATGTCTGGTTAGAACGGTATAATATATTGGAATGAATTTAATTTACTTCATACATAATCAAAGGTTACTGAGTTCAACATCCCCCCTTAACTTTGATTTTCGAGTATTCCAAGGAACCTTCTAGCATCCTGAAGTTTTGAAAAAGGAACTGGTTTCGTCAAGATATCGGCAAGTTGTTGATTCGAAGGAACATAGCATAGCTTCACAGATTTCTTTTCCACTTGTTCTTTGATGAAATGATGCCGCAAATCTATGTGTTTTGTTCGTGCCGAATAACCGATTTCCTTCTCCGAAAGACAAATAGCGCCTCTGTTGTCACAGCAAATTGGTAGTGTTGTTTCAGCTCCGCTCAGTTCTGCCCTAAATGCGCGCCACCATAATGCTTCTTGTCCCACTGCTGCCAGAGCCATATACTCTGCTTCTGTTGTTGAGAGAGCTGTCGTGAATTTTTTCTGCCATCTTAAATACGCCACACAGATGAACACGTCCGTTCACCTCAAAATTCTTCATGTGAATGACGCATGCTTTGCTTTTTCTTTTGGATCAAAGCTATTTTCTGTTGCCTAGTTTGTTTATTGTTACTATGGATAAGAGTTTGTAAGTGCTTACTCATACCAAATAAAAATCGATTTTTTTTTTTTAAATCGCGAATGATCTTTTCTCTTTCATTTACACACAAGTTCTCACTTTCGCCCTTTGATTAGGAAAGAGAGAATCATATTCGTCAAGTTTCATATACCATTTCTGAAGGGCCAACACTAAACTGTTATACAACGAAAGTTGTTATCCCGAAATGTCAAAACTGCATGTCAGTTATAAAAAGCAATGAAGAAAAACAAGGTAAGTTTTGTATGAATTAAGAATGTTTTAATTGTTTTATAATTACAGGTTTATTCTACTACATTCGCCTACATCTCTACTCTAATCATAAATATAGTAAACAAATTTGCTATCAAATCTGGCAGGTTTTCTAACTTGTGAATGGTCTCGAAGTAATCTTTCTGACGATGGCTTTCTATGAGTTGGTGAAATTTGTACTGTTGACTTTGATTCGGGGTTTTGGTCAATTTTACCTGAAATGATGTTTTGATCTGAAATTACCGGGTTATCGAGATGACATTCTGTTGGTGCTAACCTCACATCTTGAAGATTCCGGGTATATTGCACACCGCTTCGACTGAGAACGACCACTTTTGCTCCATTTCTAACCAGTACTTTAAAACGTTCCTTTGAAAATGTTGGATCCATTTTTGTTTTCCTTGGCTGAGCTAAAAGAACAGTGTCGCCAATTTGAATTAGTGATTCTTTAGCTCCTCTAGTTTCATCCGAATGTTTTTTACTGATGAGTTTTGCTTCGGAATCCTTTTCATGCACATCTTCACGATCCGGTGATGATGGTTTCCATAAACTGACAAAAGTTCCTCGGAACTTCCACCCTACCATGAGCTCAAAGGGTGTTATACCAAGACGAGAATGGGGAATTAAATTATTGTGGTGGTGTACGTATTGCTGCAATGAATGCCTCCAGTTTATGCCATCAAGTTTGGAAGCCGCTAGTGCTTTAATGATTCCCTGATTCTGTCTCTCTACTGCTCCATTTGACTGAGGCCATAACGGTAATGACTTACGAACCTTAACGCCTTTATTCTGCCAGTACTCAATAAAGGTGTTACCTTGGAATGGTGGCCCGTTGTCACTTTGCAAAATCAGAGGACAACCCCACATTTTGAAAATTTCGCATAGGGCTTCATTTGTGCTTTCGGCATCCTTACTTTTCATTTCAACTACAGAAAGGAATCGCGAATGGGTATCCACCAGAACAAGAAATTCTCCTGATCCGCAGCCCGGAACAGAGAGGAAATCGACTTGCAGTATTTGCCATGGACCATCTGGAATTTCTCTTGATGAGAGTGGTAGCGGAGGATTTTTACGAGATAATAGTGCACAAGTTTCGCAGCTTTTCACAAATTTCTCAGTATCAACCGACATACCAGGCCACCAGAAGAATTCTCTCATAATTCTTTTCATTGAAGCTTCGCCTATGTGACCAACATGCGCAGCTTTCAATGCTTTCATGCGGAGTGAGTTTGGTAAAATGGTGCGATCTCCTTTGAACAACAAATGATTGAAAGTATGGATGGTATTTTTCTGTGTTTCATATTTACGGAGATTCCGTGGCCATTTGTTGGAGACTAAAGCTTCAATTATTGATTTATGATCTTTATCCTGTTCTGAGGCTGCTTCGATCTCATCCCAGGTAATGTTCATGGAACCGGCATCTAATGAGTATAAGAAATTACCATTGTTATCTTCCTCGAATGGTTCCGCATTTTGAGATTTGTGAATCAACCGTGATAGAATATCTGCTATGTTTTCTTTTCCTTTTACAACTTTCATGACAAAATCATATGGTTGAAGCCGAAGAGCCCATGATTCCGCTCGTGTAACGGCTCGTTTGCCGAACCGGTGGGTTGTACCGAAAATAAATTTATTTGCTTCAGCGTCTGTTCGCACAGTGAAGGTTCTACCGAGTAGATAAAAAGTGAAACGCTCTATTCCCCATACGACAGCCAGAGCTTCTTTCTGTGTTTGGGGATATTTCTGTTCCGTGGGAGTGAGTGCTTTGGAAGCACATGATATTAAACGTGGCATATTGTCAGTATTATACTGCACAAGAACAGCACCCAATCCAATTGGACTTGCATCAACATATAACTCAGTCACATCTGTTGGACTGTAATATCCAAGAGTTTGTATGTTCTTTAATGCGTTATCTTGTAAGAAGTTGAACTCTTTTTGTTCCTTATTCGTCCAGTAGAACTTATCGGAATTTCCGAGAGCTCGAAGTTGTTTTGTCAAATCTGCTCTGTGTTGGATGAATCTGTCAGCAAAGGTAACTAAACCCAGAAAACTCTTTACTTCTGCGCATGACGTTGGTGTTCTAAAACTTCTTATGGCACTTCTCTTTTCATCAGTTACACTCCATCCTGTTGGGGTCAATGTGAAACCGACAAATTTTACCTTTTGGCTACCGAAGATGCATTTATCGTTATTCAATTTTACATTATGTTGTTTGAGACAACTTAACACAGCGGCTAGATTTTCATCATGTTTTTCCTTAGTTTCGCCAAAAACGAGGATATCATCAAGATAGTTGACTACTCCAGAGCAATTCCCTAAGATAATTCGCTGCATCACTTCTTGGAATATATCGGGTGCATTACACAATCCAAAGGGTAATCGTACGCATCTGAATACTCCAAATTCTGTATAAAAATTCGTAAGGTGCCGTGATTCTTCATCTAGCACAATGTGGAAAAATGCGTTGGTAAGATCAATTGTAGAAAACCATGTAGTGCCGTTTAACTTTGCCAATATAGATTCGAGTGTTGGCATAGCAAATGGAGCTCTATTTACATACTGATTTGGACCTCTTAGATCGATAACGAGACGAATGTCTTGTTTCCCTTTTGGAATCGCTAGCATGGATGAGCAAAATGATAAATTCATACCATCACGAATGGGTTCAATTATATCCGATTTGATCAACTCTTCGAGTCTTTTATTCACCAAAGGCTTGATTGCTTCAGGAATGTTTGAAAATATGTTTCTGCATGGAAATTTGGACGTATCGTAACTGATTTTAACTGGTGGTATGTTGAACTTCGGGAATGGCTCTCTAACTTCAATTGACGAAATAGTTTTACTTTGAATACTATTCGTATTTGAATGAGAAGTTCGCAATTGGATGGGGACGCCGACTCCTACCATTAATACGCTATACCTTACGGCTGTTGATCTACCTAATAAAGAACGATTGGCATTTTTGATAACATAAAATTTTTCAAGATGTTGCGGACGATCATAAGAGATATACAGATGTGCTTCAAACGTTGCGAGTACTTTCAATTCGTCCTTCGAAGCGTACGCTTTAAGGGGTATATCTGAGCCTTCTCTGATGTTGTACAGACTATTTCTGTACCTGTTATCATTTTTCAGTGTCCAGTAAATACTTTCAATTAGAGTATTCACCTGTGCTCCGGAGTCGACAAGAAATTCGCATGACATTCCAGCTACAGTAGCGATTATTGTGCATTCCGCATTGGGTTGGACAGTACATATGATATATTGATCTTGATTGTATTTATGCCATTGGGATTTCTTTACCTATTAAATAAATTTATGCTGATCATAAGTGTTTGTTTTTATTGAAGTACTTCTACAATACAAACGCCCTTTGAAACAAGGCCTACATAATTCTATTGAATCATACAAAAAAGTTGATTATTTCGATTTCAAATATTATCTACTGTACTCAGATATTGTAACAGAATATTAATTTTCAAATTGATCACTCACTTGATCCTCTGATCTTGAAATTTCTTCTTTTTCCTCGGTCATCTCGTTTTTGGACATTTTCGGTTCAACTTCCGAAATCTCTTTGACTGCCACGCGCTTTGAATTTCCTGGAATTGACGCTTGACAGGCTCTCTGAATGTGGCCCAATCGACCGCATTTCCGACATACAAGATTTGCTGCTCCACAATCCGAAGGTAAATGAAAGAAGCTGAAGCATCTCCAACATCTGCTGGATTGATGATGGTCGTTCAAATCTTTTGCCTTTCTTTCGTATGTTTCAATGTTATTCGCACGCCATCCCGTAGATTGGCCAAATCGCTGATTGTTACTTGACCTGGTTTGAGAGTAGGGAAGATATCGATTTCTAGTCTTCGTAGTAAAATTTGATCTAGACGACCACTGCTTCGTGTGTCCGGTTCTTACTGCTGCTACCATTGCTGATTGTGATGTTGATTCACGTTGTCCATACTTTACCGCGAAGAAGTCTTCATTCATACGTATGGCCTGGATTTCACGAACTTTGTTCACTAGATCTGTATACGTTCCGTTTCGGCTAACCATTTTCAGAGCCGCAACTCTCACCTCTTTACATTTAGCATGTTCCGCAATCGTCTTCACTATTTCTTCAAATTCTTTGGTTTTATCGAAATCACAGAGCTGTGCCGTATCACCAACTCTGGTAATGAAAGCTAAATCGGATTCTTCAGGTTTTTGTTCCATTAAAGCCAGTTTGCGTCGTTGGAACATGACGTCCGAGCCGGATCCAAAGTATAGTTTAAGCCGATATAAAGCATTTGAAAAGGGACTGGTGTTCACATCAGGAGTCTCAGCAGTAGACCTTGTATTTTTAAAAATAGAGAGTAGACGAGGACCTGCCTTTATCTTGAATACCGTAAATTTAGTTAATTCGTCCTCGATTCCAGCTAGAGACATACAATCGATGAGTAAATCCCTCCACATCTCGAATGTGCGACGATGTATTTCATCATCACTGTCTATCGGTTTACATTCCGGTATTGCAATTGAAGATATTGAAAGTTGATTTACAGAAGATAAGAATCGCGATTCCTCCACGCTTCCAAATGATTTTTCATGACGAGTGCTTGATGCGCTAGCTGCACCTTCAAACTCGACGTTATATTCTTCGACGTCATCCTCAGATGTAAATATCTTGTTTGTATTTATCTCCTTGGAGGGGTTCATGACTGCTATTTCAGCTTGCAGTTTTCTCAGTTGTTCTGCCATTTTGACGTTTTCTTCTTTCTCGATTTCCAATTGTTTTTCAAGGGTTTTTACTTTAGTTGCTCTAAGACCTCTTTTTGTTATTTTTGTTTCCGCTTTTTTGGACATAACGTTTCTGTAACATGAAAATATACAATAAACACGTCAGTACAACGTCAATAATTTTTTTTTTTTTTTTTTTTTTTTTTTTTTTTTTTTGTGACCTATCGCACGAAAAATTCCGTGACCTGCCGCACGAAAAATTATGTGACCTGTCGCACTAAATATCGCTAATAAATTTTCCGTGACCTGTCGCACGAAAACTTCTGTGACCTGTCGCACAAAATATTTGAAAACTTTTGCTTATGTGAAACCCAAATGTTTCTTTGAGTATTTTAACAATAAGTTTGACCTGTCGCAAACTTATAAATTTTTTTTTTTTCAAGTGTAAGAAAATCAGGTTAATTACCGTAAGGATTTTTAACTCACATTCGCCTAATAAACGATTTTCAATAATTTCAAATTTGTTTTAACTTACGCCATGGGAGCAGATATTGCGCCATTGTCGTGAATTTTTTCTGCCATCTTAAATACGCCACACAGATGAACACGTCCGTTCACCTCAAAATTCTTCATGTGAATGACGCATGCTTTGCTTTTTCTTTTGGATCAAAGCTATTTTCTGTTGCCTAGTTTGTTTATTGTTACTATGGATAAGAGTTTGTAAGTGCTTACTCATACCAAATAAAAATCGATTTTTTTTTTTAAATCGCGAATGATCTTTTCTCTTTCATTTACACACAAGTTCTCACTTTCGCCCTTTGATTAGGAAAGAGAGAATCATATTCGTCAAGTTTCATATACCATTTCTGAAGGGCCAACACTAAACTGTTATACAACGAAAGTTGTTATCCCGAAATGTCAAAACTGCATGTCAGTTATAAAAAGCAATGAAGAAAAACAAGGTAAGTTTTGTATGAATTAAGAATGTTTTAATTGTTTTATAATTACAGGTTTATTCTACTACAAGAGCCACTGTTGGTTGCCTTTTAGAACACCAGGCGACAGCACCACCAGCATGCGTAAACACGTATCCGGTGATAGATCGTCGTGTCTCCGAGTCATTTCCCCAGTCTGTATCGGAATACCCAAGAAACTGCTCTATCCCAGCTCTGTTGCTGTACACAAGTTTATTTTGTTTGGTACCTTTCAGATATCTGAGTACACGTTTAGCTGCGGTCCAGTGTATTTCTACCGGGTTGCTGCAAAAACTGCTGATTGCATTCACCGCAAACGCAATGTCCGGTCTGGTACATTGTGAGACGAACTGTAATCCACCTACAAGTTCTCGAAATGGTATCTTTTCCTTTTTTGCGATTTCATCGGTAGACTTCGGACACATTTCCTTTGACAATTTCTGGCTAGCGTCGAACGGTGTTGAAACAGGGTTACAGTCAGTCATTCTAAACCGCTCCAGCAACTTGTCAATGTATCGCTCTTGATCTAGCATAACCATTCCTTTGGTTTGTGTTAAACGCATTCCAAGGATTTGTTCCGCATAGCCTAAGTCTTTCATCTGGAATTTGGCCATCAATTGCTGCTTCAGGGCTGTTACAATTTCAAAGTCATTTGAAAACACTAGAAGATCATCAACATATACAGCTACAATGAGTATTTTGCTATCTTCAATTAGAAAATATACGCAGGTATCCAGCTTTGATCTACGTAGACCAATATTTCTAAGCACCGCATCAAGTTTCGTGTTCCAAACTCGACTTGCTTGCTTCAGTCCGTACAGAGCTTTCTTAAGACGACACACTTTGCCTACATCAGTATTGAATCCCTCTGGTGGCTCCATGTAAATTTCTTCATTATCCAAATCGCCTTGAAGAAAAGCTGTGACTGCGTCAAGTTGATGAATCTGCAAACCAAGCTTCGCTGCTACTGCCATAAGATAGCGGACTGTAGCATATCTGACCACGGTCGAATAAGTTTCACCGTAATCAATTCCTTTGATCTGCGAAAATCCTTTGATCACAAGCCGTGCTTTGTATCTTTCAACTGAGCCATCCGCATTGGTCTTTATCTTATAGACCCATTTTGATTTAAACGCTGTTCGTCCCGGTGGTAAATCTGTTACTTCCCACGTATGATTATCCTCTAGTGACTTCATCTCTATCTCCATTGCCTCTTGCCACAGGCCTTTATCGTCGCGTTGTAGCGCCTCCGTATAAGACAGCGGTTCCTCGTTAGGATTACCCTGAGACATGGAAATACTCTGAGAGACAGTACTAAAGCTCATCTTAAAATCGTGGTACTTGCCTGGAATCTGGCGCTCCCGGCCGCTGCGCTTTACCACATTTGGTGGGCATTCTATTTGCGGTGGGAGCGCTACTTCTGCTGGCGAAGGTGGATCAATCTCTGCTATTGTTTCGGTTTGAATATCACCTTCACTATATTCACTCGTCTGCATCTCGAACTGTAAGACTTCTGGTTCAGACTTCACTGCAGCTGATTGCACCTTGTCATCGCCTTCATTCAGGAATTTGACATCGCGACTTACAAACAATCTTTTGGTTGTTGGATTATAAATACGATATCCTTCCGAATGAACATAGCCGACAAAGATACCTTCTTCGGATTTCATGTCCCATTTCTTTCTTCTCACTTTGGGAATATGGGTCATTACTCTAGTTCCAAACACGTGCAAGTTGGACAGGTTTGGTTTAATTCCGCTGAATCTCTCTTCTGGAGTCATACAATGGTCCTTCGTTGGTGATCGGTTAATCAGGTAGCAAGTTGTACCAACAGCCTCAGCCCAAAACGATTTTTCCAATCCTGCATCAGAAAGAATGCATCGGGCACGTTCTACTATGGTCCGGTTCATACGTTCCGCGAGGCCATTTTGTTCTGGATTATGTGGCACGGTTGTTTCATGCCGTATTCCACACTGTCGCAAGTATCGTTTCATGGATTCATTGACATACTCCAAACCATTGTCACTCCTCAGTCGCTTCAGTCGCTTACCAGTCTGAGTTTCAGCAAAGACTTGAAAATCTTTGAAGCACTCAAATACCTCACTCTTCGACCGAATGAAGTAGATGAAACATTTTCTGCTATAATCATCGATGAACGTGAGAAAATACGTATTGCCGCCTAGAGATTTCGTTTCCATTGGACCGCAAAGATCACTGTGTACTAACTCCAACACATCTGTTGCTCTGGTTCCTTTGTTATTGAATGGTTGACGATGATGCTTGCCCTTCAAGCAAGAAACACAAGACGGAATCTCTGCATCACTGAATTGCAGACCGGTTACCATATTCCTAAGTTGCTTTAAACTTTGCACATTCAGATGCCCCAACCGACGATGCCACAATTTGATATCTTCCTTTGGTTTCGTCAAACAAGTAATATTCTGCTTTTTCTGACAAAGTCGATACATTCCACCTTGCTGCTTTCCAACAGCTACCAAGGCGCCACGTGGATTGAAAACTTCACATCTATTTTTGGTGAACACTACACTGTGTTACACTTCCAACGGCTGCTTCGATTGTTACGTTCCCTTTGGCAACTACCGCTGTTTCCATGCTATTCGCAACTAAGACACTGTCAGTCACCTTCTGTGTATCTTTCAAGATCCGTTCTTCTCTGCACATATGTCATGACGTTCCGGAATCAATAATCCAGTCATCCGCACAACTCTTGTTATGATGTGCCATGAACGCCGCGTGCCTATCGAGCTTCTTTGAAAGCCGATTATCTGTTCGCTTCTGATCTTGTGAAACATGGATTCCCGGTTTTTGACATTCAGATGCGTAATGACCAGCTTGTTTGCACTTGTAGCACTTGATGTGTGTCTTATCCGGCTTAGACGATTTATTCTTTATTTTCGACTGCCCATAAAATGCCCTACTAGAATCGCTTCCCATCGAATCGTCCGGCCACTTGACATCTTGAAGAATTTTTGCCCTGATGGTATCAGCTCGCAACTGTATTCCTGATGCTTCCAAACCCATGATCATGGGCTCATAGATTTTTGGTAGTCCCATCAGCAAAATGCTTGACATCCATCGATCGTTCACTTCAAAGCCAATTTGCGACAGTTTATGCCTCGTAGACATTAACATGTTCACATACTCCTCCACTGAAGAACAGTCCACTAGTTTCACTCCAGTTAACTGTCTGAGTAGACCAAACTCCCTGATGTATCCACTATCTTGAAATGCCGCCTTTAGACTGTCCCATGCTTCTCTGGCAGTTGCCGCATTCTGGACGAGACTGTAATTCATCGGATCAATGCTCAGACATATGGTAGCCAGCGCCCGTTCCGAAAGTTCTTCTGACGGGGTTTCTTCCTTAATAGCAGTCCACGTACCTTCCCGAATCATGATCATCTTGATCACGAAAGCCCAGGAACTATAGTTCTCCTGACCACGTAGTCGCTCCGCCAAAGGTAGATTAATACTTCCGCCTGGCAACGACATCCGGGAACTCGTCGCTCCTTGCGCTTCTCCGTTTGGAATCGCCATACCGGAAACAGTCGAACCTTGCACCGCTTCTGAAATACTTTCGTCTCTTCTTCTCACTGGAGACCGCTCAATCGGCATAAAGCTCCTGGAGAAAACTTATCTTCAATGATTTGAAAATCTTCGGTGGAAAAAAAAACTTTTCTTCAACTGTTTGAACCGTTTCTATGACATCACGTCAGGCCCATAACCTGATAGAATGGAAAAGACGTCTGGTTAGAACGGTATAATATATTGGAATGAATTTAATTTACTTCATACATAATCAAAGGTTACTGAGTTCAACAGATATTCTGTACGGTGGAATGTGATCGTCTAACGATTTCTGCTATTTCGCGTTTTCGGATTTTCCTTTACAGCGCAAAAAAATGATCAATTTTCTTATAGAAATGTCTTTTTGCTTTCTTTTGCCTTCCATTACAAAAAAAATAACGGTTTTCTCTGTATTTCAATTTATAACTCTTCTTCTTCTTCTTCTTCTTCCTTTCTGGTTGGCGTCACCTCACTTGAGATGACGCCGAATTGATGGCACAGCAACTAAGGCTATATTGCCAGTTAATTTTCGTTTATAGTCCAGTGGACTTTCTTTTCACTTGACTACAAGCGAAAATCTCGCTGTGTGGCTGCGTCGAATCGTCAAAGTACGGCTGAAAATCCTTTCTTTCTTGCGAAATACTCGAATTTTCCCCGGACTAACACGATGCAACGTGCTCACCCGTTGAGAGTTTCACCGGAAGTCAATTTATAACTCTCAAACCAAAGCTAAAACGAAATATTAATGTTGTTTACTCTAACACTGACAGATTACACACAAAACGAGTTCATAGTAAATTGTGTCGATATTGGTGTACGATCAGTTTTGTGAGATTAAAAAAGGCATACATTTCCTTATAAATCGATTATTTCTAACAACAAAATAATTTTAATCCAAGTTTTCGTTCAATTATGTTTCAAAACAATTTTCATTGCAAAATCACTTCAAAATAAATTAAAAACTAGCTAGCAACAGTAAGAAACTGAAATAAAATGTAGCATCATACGATTGTACTATCAATTTTGTGAGTAGCTGTATGTCGAAATTTTTAATTTCAGTTCTTTATTTCATTTTCATTTGTTCTGGCGCATTCATTTCCGCATGCTAGTTTAGTTTCACACGATACGTGTATTCGAATATCACTCGTACAAATGAAAAGTCCCGTTCTCGTTTACAGACGAATAGACGAAATGCAGTGGTTTAAATTCATTAGTTCAATTAACAGCATAGGAAAGCATGGTAAAATGTTTGTTTTTTTTCTTCTAGCGAGCATTCGTTCAAAAGTATGTGCTCGTCGAATAGTCAATACGGATGTAAACAAGCATGAAGATACAAAATCAACGGAAGAACAAGTCAAATAACAAATGATATCGAACATTTTTCATTACAACTTGTTTGTTATAAAGTGTGACTGATTCGAACGTAATCGGTAATACGAATTTGACATACTTTCGAACGTATCGAATACGGCCAAAAACAAGAATGAGGGGGATATTTTCCTGATACAATTAGTTGATAATTTGTATAATAAACACAAATTGAAAATTTGCTTACATCGGGGTTTTCAGGGGAAAAACAGTTTTTTAATTTTAATACACGGAAGTCTCCATGAGGGATAAAGAATATAGACCTGGCTCATATTCAAAGTGAATGTTGACAGATCGCTTATTGATCATTATCAGAAAAAACCGCAAGAAATTAAAGACAAGCGGACCTTACACGATCATTAGAAGTGTCATTACTAAAAAAATATCATTTTAATGATCGTGTATGGTGCGATAATGGCGAGTTTTCTATAGCGGCCCTTACACGAGTCATTAAAAATGTCATTACTAAAAACTAATATCATTTTAATAGCGGCCCTTACACGAGTCATTAAAAATGTCATTAGTAAAAAAATATCATTTTAATGAACGTGTAGTGGTGCACTAATGACGAAATTTCTAACAAATTTGAATTACATCATCATCATAGTTAGTCATCATTTAAAATGACATTTTTAATGCTCGTGTAAGGGCCGCTAATGAACGTGTATGGTGCAGTAATGACGAGTTTTCTATGCAAATTTGAAATACATCATTACTTAGTCATCATTAAAAATGACAAAAATAATTCTCGTGTAAGGGCCGCTAAAGAGTGTTCAAACAAAAAATCTGGCATCGCTGATGTGATATTTCATTCAATTTAACTCAATCACTCTCCACTGGGCACTGGAGAGGCTGAGGCGATTATTTTCATTCTGCTTATAAGTTCACTATTCGTGCTTTGATTGATGACCGTCTGTGAAAGATCGTGTTCGTGTCGTATTGTGTTCCGTGCGAGTTTCTTGCATTTGGTAATATAATTTACCTATGCCAATTGCCGAGATACCTGCCAATCAATGATTATAACTTAGTATTCTCTGTAGCATTGTATAAAAACCACCCAATGTAGCTTGAATTCTGAAAATAACGTTTGGCGAAAGTGAAAATTTTACTTTCATGCTTCTTGCTAGTGTATGAATATTGTGTGATGAAGTATGTGTTTCGTATACGCATTTTGACGGTAATCAAGATCATTAATCAGTTGGTGTTCGACAATAAATTACGGTTGAAGATACGTTGGTAGCTTATTCTTTTGTTATTTTTTGATTGTTGCATATGTACATTGGCTTAAATTATGCAGTTTATCTACCTTGCCATTGCACTAGTTCATTATAACGTACCTGCACCCTCCTGTACGTACCGTTGCCTCAGCAGGCCACCTTGGTTGGATTGACATTTCCATTGCGCAAAGTTTTCTGAACAGTGTTGTCATACATTGAATTTATGAGGTTATACTGATTTTTTGGGTGTGAACTTTTCTTAGAATCAGATTTAACATAAATTGATATTTTTTATTTTAATACAATATAAAATATAGATTTAATTATCTTGAACTAATAGAGTTGATCTACTATTTTTATATCTTTCAGCCTTAATTTCGAAAGTATGTTGAGTTTATGAATCTGTCTACACTGCTCTCCATAAGCTCGAAAATATTTGTCTGGAGTAGTGTTACGAACGGAAGCAGCATAGTGGCTAGACAGCAAACACATTTTTCTCCTCAAAGCTCACCGTCAGTCATTGCAGCAGCTGAAAGTCCGAAAACATAGCATGGTAAAGCAGTAAAGTGCAAAGTAACGCAAAAGAAGATTGAAATAGCGAAATACAAAAAGGAAGGAGAGACAACAAAACAGAAGCAGCAGCAAAAATTTCACTTTCTATTTTTTAACTTTTATTTTTTATGACACACTTGCGTGAACTATTTGAAGTTTCGGGGTATTTGTGCCGGGTTCGGTGATGGTGCTGGCTTGAGACCAGGTCCCTTTATGATAGCTGGTGCAAGACGTTTTTAAGGACTCGTATAACAAAATTTCCACTTGTGAAAGTAGTGGATTTGAGGGGATACCATTCAGAAAGAAGTGAAACCCACAGGTTGAAGTGAATTACGGAACGTTGTGCAAATCAGTGAAATCCTTTGGTGCCAATATATGATGATGACGATGCAAACGGATAACCAGAATGTATTAAGAATCCGAGGTGTGTAAAGAAACCTGTTTTGACGGTCGACTGAAGAAGAGATTTTTTGTCGTTTGTTTCTAAACCGTGTTATACGCTGCCTGTGTCATGCCCCAACAGTGACGAATTGTGTAAAATAGTGGCGACGTGGTGAGGAGACATATCCGTGGATCGCAATTACAGTACTGGACCAGTAAAAGTCGATCCAAATGGCGGATAAGGAGGAAAAACGTGTAGGCTGTGCACACTACAAGCGCCGAGCTAAATTCGTGGTAAGCTCGTAATCAATTATGTTTGAAAACATCATTCTTAATATTCTTGACGTTGTTGAAGTTACAATACTCTTGTAGGATGTGTGATTATTAGTGTTTGCAAAAACAATCTAGATATGCATCTGATGAACTCATAAAATAAAGACTGAATTTATACTGTCTTACGACATACATCAATGTCTTTCGTCTTCTTGTCCTTTGGAAATTTTAATAATGAAAAGCAATCACGTCTCGCTATACAACTATGTTACCGAAATCAACCACGCCTAATCACTGAAACTGTGCATCATTTTGATAATCTGATTGCTCAAAGACCCTACAGGGCAGCAAGAAGTATCAATGAACTGAGCGGTACAAGTTTTATGTGTGCTTGCAAGCTTGCGTAAAATTTAGAACAACATGTGCCATTGCAAAAGGCATTTTCATATCACGATTAACATCGTTGTCACATGAACTTCTTATCATATTCCACCTATATCCTTGGAACAAACAAACACAATTTGATCTTCTACTAGTAAATAGTGAAAGTCGGCAGTGTCGTGGAAAGGATCATAAGGAATAAACCAGTTGAAGTGTGTTGTACCAATTGGATCGTAGCATTAGCTATGCAATGGATTCTGTAGGATAAGAAAAATCGACTGCCAGAAGTTTTTTGAAACAGAATTGTAAAATTCTGTAAAAAGATTTTGCAAAAAATTATTGAGTGAAATAATTGTTTGGATATAAAATTTCAAGGGAGCTGGACTTCTAAAAAACATAAATTTCCTTCCTGCTCCCTAGATGTCATTGTCTCGTTTCGATTCATCAATGTCTGTTATAAAGTAGTGTAGTTTGATTGATCCTTTACTAAAAAGCGTCGATAATCATCGGAAAGTGTCGGTACATACTAATGTAACAATACAAGGAAGAAAACACGTGAAACAGATCGCACAAATTATTTTGTTATCTCTATTTGTATTACTTATTGTTTATTGGAGCAAGGAAAAACCCTCTTAAATTGGTCAACTACTAGTACTTACTCAAAAAGACGCAAAACCTACTCATCTTTTAGTACCAACAGATAATATATAATCCAAATTATACATGTTTTACATGAAACTGATACAAGTTATATTCAACATACAAACATTAACTACATTACACTTAAACAAATTTGATTACATACGAAGGTTTTAAACTTTCGCATATGATGAACGGTTCTTATTGTAATTTACTTGATGTTTTTAATACATGAACGAATGTTGACATAGTTGCAACGCATGTAGCGATCAGACGCATGTTGTTTTGATACAAATAATAAATGAATTGAAACTGGCACTGACCGAACTCTTCTAGGCGTCCTGTTCAAATGATACATGTAAAATCGCAGATCACTTCATCTTGAGTTTAACTTTTAGTTTAAATTTTGCTTGGTCGGACCATGTCAGTTTCTAACCATTTAAATAAATTATATGATTATTGTTTCCTTCAATAATAGTAGTTATGGGCTAATGCTTTGTCCCGGGTTGGCGGTTCAATGCATAGGACGCTGGTCTTACAAGCCAGCTGTCGTATGTTCGAGCCCCGACCTGGAAGGATTCTTAGTGTCAGTAGGATCCATAGTACTAGCCATGCAATGATTCTGTACGCTAAGAATCGGTTGCGAAGTCTTTTGAAACAGAAAGGCCAAATTCCACGAAAGGAATGTAATGCCAAGACTTTGCTTTACTTGGGCTAATGCTAAAAGATAGTTAATTGTGTTTTGTCACATTTTATGAAAAAGAAGTATATATGATTACCTTTGTAATATAACCTTGGACTGAACCCATTCACGAGCCACCGTTTCGCTTGTAAATGAAGATTCCAGTGTGCACACGACCCCGTCGTCGAATGAATCCATTTTTAAGTGCACAATATCGAAGTAACGTTTTCGAAAAAAATTAGATGTAAATTCATCAAATAATCAGCGCTCCGAATCAGGTCCGAAAAAATCTATCGCCGGAAGTTTTAAATTGACCTGTTATTCACCGTAACATCAAAACCTATTGAAGAACCCAGTTAACTCTTTTGCGATCGCACATTCCGTTTGATTATTTGTATAGAAATCGTAAGAAAAACGTTCAAATTCGAAGAAGTTAGGTTAAGCACTGTTTTCAAATCTGGGAAATTCTTAGTGTTTAATCGGAGGTTGAAGTTAGAAACTAATTGATAAATGTTTTATCACTTAAACCAAATCTGTATGTGTACTCAAAATTTCATCCGAGTACAGTGTTAAATTATACGTTTGATGACAACACATGAATAATCATTTTTTTATCCACATTTTAAGGTAAGGTATAGTAAGGTTTTACTACTCCGTTCAAACTTCAAAAATTTGCTAAATATATGGGATATGTCAAAAGAATTACTATCACGCTATCTCGTGGTGACCACGCTGATTCGATTCTTCAATAGCTAATTGATATTTAATATACTCAAACGAACACGGTGTGCAGCAGACGGAAAATTGCACCAACACTATTCATCGAGCAAACGCATATACTTTACAATCTAGTCAATCCCTCGCTGGATGATCTACTTGTTTTGTTAACTGACAAGCACCTTACATTTGCATTTAAAATATAGACAAAAATTGCCGATTTTTCATGGGTTTTCCTTTACCCGCACTGACGAAACTACCCATGCAGCATCAATCTAGTAAGCCATGAGTTAGAAGACAACATTTGACAACTTTATCAGACGAACTCTAAGATTGATGTCAGTGTAAGCGCGGAACGCTCAATGCAATGTACTGTTTTTGCATCGCATTCACTCTGACAGGTTTGCTTCGATCAAATGTAACTACCTCACACGCGCGTCCAGACGCTTCGCGTGACGCTTCCACTCCGACAGCACCCTAACCGTGATGGCAAAAAACAGTGAAGCAGGTCCGTTCAGAAGTGTGCGCGTCAAAAACGGCATCGTGCAGCACAACCGGCCAAACTTGACGATCATGTCAGGGAGCGGAAGTCGCGTCCACTGGTTTCGGAGCTGCAGGCAATGACGCAGCGGCAGCGGCTTATTAATCAAACCACGGTGATGGTCAACTCGATTTTCCCAACGAATCGCTACCCTACGAGACCCTAGATGGAAACGATTGGCAGGGCACTTCGTACTTTACTTCCTCCGAGGAGATGTTCATTTTACACACCAAGTTCCCCAAGAAGGAGCTGCTGTGGCATCGTTGGAAGAGAACCCGCACAACGCCGCCCAGTTGCGTCCCATCGAGAATTTCTGGTCCATCCAACCTGAACCTTAAGATCTACTCCAAAAATTTTGTTGCTAAAACTTCATAAATAAAACCTGTTTTAATCCACCTGGTGGTGTAATGATGCCTTTCTCATATTACTCATAACATCAAAAATATTACTGTGGAATTCGCAAAAACAACTGTTCATTGAATAGACATCGGAAAGTTTGTTCGGACTTAATCTAACAAACTCTACAAATCCTGTTTACCCTGTATTTCCGGAACCGGAAGTAGTATCCACAACAAATTTAGGAATTCCGTATGAAACTGTAAGACTTTTCTTTTGAACCTATAAGTTTGTGAAAATCCATCTTTTACCGATATTACACACTAGTAGCAGACATCAGTAACCGTTTCGATTTCTCCATAGCGTCTACGAAATGGAATAAGCACACATCGATTGTTTTGTGTTTTCTTCTTCTTTCGGTGTGGTACATATTGTCATTCTGTATGGCGATCTGAAAACATTGACACTCATAACCCTGTAACTGTGGAACCGGAAGTCGGATCCGGATGAAATTTCACAGTAGCTTTAAATATAATATGAACTTTAATTCAAATCAAGACATGTGAAAATCGGCTCAAGCATCGCAGAGAAATCGAAGTGAGATCTATTTTTTATGTTTTTCTGCACCACTTTCGGTGCTTCCGGAATAGGAAAAACGCGACCATTAGGGCCGTAATTTTTCACTTATCACGCTTCAGTTCCGGAATCGGAAGTCGGATCTGGATAAAATACTCTATAATTTTTTAGGAAACTATAAGACCTTTGATTTGAATCTTAGTTTGTGAAAATCGGTTGAGCTGTTTCAGAGAAAATTGAATGCACACTTTTCCTCTAATTTTCACATATTATAATGTAACTCCGGAACCGGAAGTCAGATTCGAAGGAAATTCAATAGCAGGGTATGGGACCAATTTGGCTAAATCCTTTTTACTTTGAAATATTGCGTAAATCCGATTTTGTCGTGAATACGACTTACTTTACTATGGGGCGCCTTTTCAAAATGTACCCTCTGAGAGAGTGATAAGTTTTGGATCGTGAATATCTCTTGTTGTATCTAACGAATCAACATAATTTTTGCTACATGCCATCGGAAATATGATCACAATTTTATGATAAAATT
Organism: Malaya genurostris; assembly: GCF_030247185.1. NCBI lineage: Eukaryota > Metazoa > Arthropoda > Insecta > Diptera > Culicidae > Malaya > Malaya genurostris. The sequence goes on along the minus strand of NC_080571.1, from coordinate 247,035,549 downwards.
TTCAGTTGTGTGACATAATCTCAAATAATTCAAAATTAAACTTTTCTGAAATGTTTGGTATAAACAAGTATCAAAGAGGATAATTCATAAGGCGCGTTTGCCTTTCTCGTATTTTTAAAGCTCATAGCTCAGTGATCTGTGAAAGGATTTATATAATCTAACTACCAATAGAATCGACATTTTTCAACTCAAACATGTATAGCAACAGCATTGAAGTATTTCAATAGTACACTATTGAAAAACCTGTTTCATTTGACCCATGTCAACACCACCCAATCAGAACAAGAACAAAATATCTGCTGCTGCACAACAAATCGTTCGAGAAAAATGTTCCGAACAGTGCTTAATATCGTAGTGAGTTCCACAATTTGGTCCTTCTGAAAGGCAGGAATGAATCCCGTACAGCATCCCGATAGTTTTTTTTTTTTCAATGTAATGAAAATCCGAAATGAGATAATCGACATTAAATATCTATATGCTGCTACTTTTATAGCCATTAGGACCGCCCATTAGTGAAAAAACTACAAACGAAGTCACGTAAAAAGAATCCTCTTTACAAAAATTGGATCAGTTTGGATTCTATCGCCACTGCGAGCAGATGTATTGTGTGTGGTTTGCAAAGCTAGTTTCGCCTCCGACAAGAGCGATTACGTGACAGCTGCTAGTCGTTCGCATTGGTAAAAAACAACGAAAAGAGGACAACGGTGGAGAGCATCACACAAATTCAGCCGTTCTAATGGCTCTAAAAGTTTTTTAAAGAACTATTAGGATTTCTTCTTCGCAAATCGAAGGTCAAAATCCTCAGTTTAGTGCAAATCTAGAACTGTTTGATTAGATTTGTGCACTTTTCGCTGTGTGAAATTTACAGTAATCGAGATTTAATGAATCCTTCTTTGTTTTTACGAAAAATGTGAAAAAGGGGAATTCGTATTCACGACATCCAGTTATGTCTCTGATATTACCCACCCGCCTTTTTTTTAAGTTCTTCGAATGTTATTCAGGGCACCCGTGGTATATGTAGCTTTAATTTTGCACAAAAAGAATATTTTTTTTTCGGAAAAACCACAAGAATCAGCCCCATGGGGTTGTTCGAGCCACAAGGCAACCAAAATTTCTAATGATCGACATTTTCAATCAAACAGTTCAATCAATCGTCACACGTCACAATCCCAAATGTATGCAATAATATCTTTGTACATACTACTATTGCGATATTTTTAAAGCTTCTCTTCGCCAAGCTTGTGTTCAAGTTTTGTATGTACACAGTTATTTTTAAAGCGTTAAGTTTCTCTACCATTACTACCATTCTGCGATTTCGGTTAGAGCGATATACTGTTTCTCATTATTAATCGAGTTCATCTTATATACATTAGAAATTAATCTTAAGTACTCAAAATTTACCTTGAGGTAGTTGCAAATTTCGACGACGAAAACGACATAACATTTGTATTTGTATAAAAAACAAAGATGTGTTCCACATCAAAATTATAGAACCTCTTTTCAAAGTTATAATTATATGACAAACGGTAAAATTGGTATCATCTCATCGTATGTTCAATGCTCACACATCTCAAACCAAAATAATAAATAATTATGGAACATACGTGTGATGTTCAATTCTATGCTGAACAAATTTAAAAACAGCTCATCGCATTGTTGACTTTTTTTGTTTTTCTTTCCAATGAAAATGTGTAATGTTTATACTTCTCGTTTTTAGACGCCTTGCTGCAATAAATTTTACATGTGCCGGTACTGTCACGACGAGAATGAAAATCATTTCTTCAACCGTAAGACGGTGACGGAGCTTATTTGCACAGAATGCAATACGCGACAGCGGGTCCAGGCGGAGTGTGAGCAGTGCGGCGTCAGATTTGGACGTGTAAGTAATGGACTTGTTAGGAAAGAGTTTATTTTCGCGAGTCGTTTGCTTTTCTTTGCAGTACACCTGTCTGGTGTGCAATCTATTCGACGATGAAGATCGTAACCAGTATCACTGTGATGGCTGCGGAATCTGTCGAGTTGGTGGACGAGGGCGTTTCTTCCACTGCGAAGTATGCAACATGTGTCTACCGGTGCAATTGAAGGTAGAAGGCCACAGAGTGAGTATTTCGATTGAGTCACCATATACTTAAGTATTACCAATTATTTTGTTCACTTCAGTGTGTAGAGAATGTTTCGCGATCCAACTGCCCCGTTTGCCTGGATGATATTCACACTTCGCGTATTCCCTGCCATATTCCTGACTGTGGTCATCTGTTACATCGAACGTGTTTTGAAGAATTGGTAAAAACCACCAGACCTAATCTAGATCAAACAAGTAATGCACAATTTTGTTTGTATGTTTTTTAGCTTTCATCGGGTCATTATGCTTGCCCAACATGCCAGACTTCCATGATGGACATGAATCAGTTATGGGAGTATCTTGATTCGGAAGTAGCCGCAACACCGATGCCAAAGGAATATGAGAACTATTTCGTGGATATTCTTTGCAAAGATTGTCATCAGGTCTGTTGTCGGTTCAATTCGATGATTATGATTTCTCGCTATAATTAGTTGTACCTTATTTCAGGAATCAACCGTAAAATTCCATGTTGTTGGACTGAAATGCACCAAATGTGGTGCTTACAATACTTGCCGAACCAAGACTAAAACCATCGAATCACCTACCAAATGCACAAACAGTAATAAAGGTATAGTGGAAAATTTGAACTGTGTTGCGATGCTCTAATATATATGTTCTATAATTCTCATGCCCGTAGATGCATCGCGGTCAATTAACGGAGAAAGCAGTAGCAGTTCTGCGACAAGTTCATCTTCCTCTACTACTGCCACGACAAATTTAACAGTGACAGATGTGGCAACAAATTCGAACAGTACCGATACACCGGTTGCTTCCACTTCCACCGCACTGGGAACGACACCCAGTGCGACCGTTTCCAGTATAGCAGCGACGACACCGGAAAATTCCAGCGCAACCGCAGGCAACTGCACGGAGCATTCCTCGTACAGTAGCACTAGCAATAGCAATCACGAAGCCTAGAGCAGTTGTCGATCAGTCGTTCACATATTGCGGTTTTTAGCGTAACCTTTTTTCCACGTTGGCTCACTATCAGCTTCAGGTTCACTAGATGGAATCTCGTAAACAAGACCTCATGTACCATACATTGGTTGTGTTCATTCCACTTCCAGTTAGATTTTTGTTTGTTATTACTCTGAAATAAGACTAACGCCGAAAAAGCGATGCAAGACATACAATTGACTCTGGTCTCAATTGCCACTGCAACGGGGCTTCAGCTATCCGCTTTTAGAGTTTATATCATTTTCAGAAGTCTTATGTTTAGAGTAAATCATCGTGTGTCTTCTCAATTTTTGTACATATTTATTTAGTACATTTTACTAATGGTTACGATCATTTTATGTTGCCTAGATACGTTTTTTATCATTATCAAATGTATTTTGTACAATTATTGTAATACAGGTTTGTTTTATTTTGAAAAAAAAATCAGCATTCTTTCCTGTGCACTAGAGATGGGCAATTCGTTCGCGAACGGTTCAAAAGAACTAGTTCTTTTGAAAGAATGAACGAGGTATAGTTCTTTTTTCGAGAACGGTAGTTCCTCAGTTCAAAGTCGAGGGATCTTTTTTTTTGTTTTTAGAGCTCGCTGGTTGTTTCAAGAACGGTACTAATAAGAAAGTTTTGTCACGAAACCTTAGTTCTACTTCGAGGGACCTTTTTTTCCTCGCCTAAGCTTACAAAAGTAAGTTCTCGTTAAGTCATTGAACAAACAAACCAACTATGAATAGAACGAAAGAACGGCTCTGGAGAACTAGTTCTTTCAACAGAACTCTGCATCACTGAACGGTTCTTTGAAATGAACTGTTTTGCCCATCTCTGTGTGCACACAAAATTCCATACTACCGTACCTTTCTTTGAAACAAAATCTAGCCCATAGAAAATATCTGTTGGAAAACGTACTATAAGCAAATTACCGTTCTAGAAAACTTGTTCCCAACGTTAATATTTCAAGTCCTAAGTCAGGAGAGATGAAAGTATCTCATTATGTGTTCGCTGATGTTAGTTTTCATTTTTTTGATAACTTAGTTTACGATTATGTGATAACATACTATTTACACATGTAGGTAGTAATAGATTAAACCCTCCGGAGTTTTGAGTAGATAGTGTGTAATGGACATCCAGGAAGGTAAACCGTCAAACATCAATTATGTTGGCGTTTGTGTGTGTATGTGTTGCGAAAAATAACTCAGTATGTAAAGACATCAAAGTAAAAACAGACGATTATCCCATTCGGAACAACAGTTGAACTCAATATACACTCGTTTTATGCTCTACGTAACTCTAGGATAAGAGTACAACGTCACTTTTGCGTAGCTAGGTAAAAATAGTACATTATTAGTAACAGCTTAGTTTTGGGATAATTAGAAATCAATCATCGGTAACCATGCTAATTTCTGCTAATTCCTCAGAGCTAAGCGATCGTGTAGATTCTTACTGGAATCATCAGTCTAGCCGTTAGAGCGTAATTGAATAAACAGTAGCAAATCTCTGTTTGAATTCATATAAATAGGAAGAAAAAATGCGTTCAGTAGTTTGTTATGCTCGAATAAAGGTGTTAACTAACAAGTTGAATGTATTTTCATTTATTTAGTACGCACGATTTTTTGTATTCCAAGAATTCGACCGTCATACGACAAAAGGGCCTAACTGAAAATGACAGTTTCTCTTTGTTTACTTTTTACTTTACGATTTACCGAACTGATTTTGTATTTGACGCTTTATTCTTCGCAAAACTTTCAAGTAAAACTACAAGCTTTCGATTTATATTGGAAACTTTAGAGAATTTGCAATAATGGCTCCTTAATAATCAAAAGAAAAAGTAAACAAAGAGAGGCTCTCATTTGCAGTTAGGCCCTTTTGTCGTGGGACTATCGAATTGTTAATCGAAAGTCAGTCCTGTGATTGATTGTACCGCAAACAACCTTTTCTAGGTTTCTTACTCATCATCATGCGTAGTATTAGGAACTATCATTAGGACCACATTGTGTCTGTCAATTTTTCGATAAATAAATCATAATAACGATAAATAATCCACATAGACTCACTGAGGGGTGGGCCTAAAGTCTACGTAGATTTCCAACTATTTATGAAGTTTTAGAAAAATAATCCCGAATTTCAGCTTATTTGTTTTCCATTATTTAGTTTTTACGTGAAGTTGTCATCAGGTTCAGTCCTTTCACTCAATGAAGGACAGATTGAAAAAATGCAATTGTTTGTAAATGGAATGTAAGAATTTTCAAACAAATACACCTCATTGGCTAAGAACTTACCATGCCTCGGAAAATTATACATTATCCATTCTACGCGTCCAATTGTTCCGGTAAATTCGACTGACCGTATTCCGGTATTCACGATTGATCGAACATTTTCTATATAAAGTGATACTATTTCGGAGCGCGCTCGGGTGTATTTTGTTATTTGGTTGAAATTGTACTGGACCAAATTTTTTAATCGCATGAATGAATATTTAATAACTCATTATTAAATTAACAAAAATCATTTTAAGTTAACTGTGACTGGAAACGTAGTGAGGTCATCAAAAGCTCACAAGTTCCTATCTTATGACTCCCCGTGTGTCTATGACGACATTTGGTCAATAGAACGACGGTGCCTCTTCACGCGTTTATAGCAAAATGCGAATTGGTTTATATGCAAGAAATCATTAAAAATGCAAAAAAAAATCAAAAATTTTCAAAATAGGTTAAGTATTTGGCTTGATGTCTTATTGCTGAAATATATTTGAACCCTTCAATATGTTTTTAAATTAGCTTCAATTTTGTTTGACTTTTGGTCAAATTGATTTTATAAATTAAAAGAACTTAATTTTAGTCTACGTGGTTCAGTGGTTTATGGACGATATCTGATCTGCCTAGTAGTTCTATATCAGCATTTCAAATTCAGCATGTTTGTATACCTAGTACAGCTCGTGATTCATGCATATGCTCCATTCATCAGTTTCTACTTTACCAACGAGTATTTGTTAAACCCGCTGAATACTCGAAGATATTGTTATTGGTTGTTCGCTGTAAAGCTAAAGTGAAAATTATGTGTTTGCAACAAGTTAAAAGGACACTCATTGTTATTCTAAACGAAGTACCAGTTTTCTACAGACATGTAGTTTTGATTGAATAACGTGATGAGAAAATCTAGGAATCCTCATGTAAATCTAGGTCAACAATGGACCTCTACCAGTCAACTTTGTTGATCGAAGTTATTCAATGGTCCAGGTACAATATTCAAAACAAGTCTCAAATTGACTATCCGTTGGACGTTCATTGAACCAACAGTCCAATGTATAGGATGGTAGGCGTGTGCTCAAGATTATCAACAGTGCACAGCACATGATCGCCAAGGTATGTGAATCTTGAAAATCGTAGGAGGAATATAATGTCCGCCATAAGTATCACTTCAGCGACCCTACTAGGTACAATGACATCGAATCTGAAATGACTACTTGGATTGTAAAGTTGACTGCTTTGTTGGTCGAGAAGAAGAATTCTACAGTACTGTCACCAAAAAGGACGCGATGGAACAGCTGTTCCGCTTAAATGACACACGAAACTGAACTGGTCACGTATAGACCGTATGCTACAGTCTGATCTGTGTAGAGACCTCAAAGCAGCATACAACATAATCGATCGATTGGCTATGGCAGATTTTGCACGAGTACGTGTTTTCAGATAAATTGACGCAACTGGTCAAAGAGCAGCAACGGATAGAAGCTGTGTTACGTCCGAGTATCTGGAATGTTCTCGAGCCTCGGAGAAGATTCCGGCAGGGTGATAGTATTTTGTTCTATATTGCTTTGAAAGATGTGATTCAAAGATCGACACTACCGAAAGTACGTAGGCCGCTACTTATATTTCGGGAACTGGCCACACTAATGTCAATAACTAAAATCTAGCAACACCAAAATAAAGTTTGACATTTTTCAACATAAACCTACTCAGAACGTTTTAATGTCCAAGCACTATTTGTGTTGTTCCACACGCGTGTATTCAATATTGCATGAACATCTGGTCGTAAAAAAGGTTTGTTCCCGTTGGATCCCGGGCAATTTGACAATCACTCAAAACGTGTCGATTGCTGCAAGGAAATGTAAAAAAATGAAATCTTTGGAGAAAATCGCAAAATGAACAAGAGAAGACGAATCATCCTCCATCATGACAATGCGAGCTCTCACACATCAGCTCAAACCAGCGCCTTTTTGACCGCCCAAAACGTCGAATTGATGTGTCATCCACGGTACAGTCCTGACTTGGCGCCCAATGATTTCTTTTTATTCACGCATATCAAGAAAAAATTGCGTGGCCGTGCCAGAAGATGCTGTTGCCACATTCCAAAACCATGTTTTTGAGGTACCATCTTCACAGTGGCAAAAATACTTTTCTGATTGGCTCGAACGTATGCAAAAGTGTGTCGATCATCATGGAGAATACTTTGAAAAACAATAGCCATTTTTACTTAAAAATGTTTATTCTTATTCGCTATCCCCGGCCCTCGTAACAGCAATCAGAAAAGAAGTTTTCTCTATCGTCCGGTGTTAAAACTCATACTCTATTTGCAAAGATTCACCAGCAGTGAATATGTAGAGCGGAACGGTGAGACGTTATAAAGCTATTTAAGCAAACTGAAAATTTCCTACAACTTAACTTTTACCTTCTACCAGCAGAGTTGAGCTTAAGCATCTCGTCAGTGCAAATAGTTCGAGTCTCTGGTATGCCGGAACGTAAAGATAGTCTTTTATCATTTACTATTAAAGCCAGTATTTAGGTGCACTATAAGACAATTTTATTTGTTTCAATGAAATGATATGAGATACAATAAAATTTTGTTTATCTGATAAATATATTTCTCCTTGAACTGATAACCATATTCTAAATATTGGACTTAAAGATATCATACGCTTTTTTTTAATTTTATAACCTACTCAGCTATTTTTACATATTTGCCATCTATAAGAAAATTTAGCATCGAAAATAACGCGGAATAAATAGAAAATCGAATGCCCATCAAAGGAGAGGAAAAGTTGATTGATGGCACGACGAAGGTCGAATTACAAAAAAATGAAGCTAATGCAACTCATGTGAAATAGAAATGGTTAAGGAAAGTGTGGATAAAAACTTTTTTATACAGTATATATCAAATAACATTTATGGATATAACCATTCGTTCAGTTTTGCATTAGTTGATCCCATTTAGTACTCGTCAGCTTACATAGGTTGTCATGATCAGCCAGTAGAATCGGTAGAACATCCCACACGTTATTGCGATCCAAAGATTCAGCTACGGAACCTTTGATCTTGGCAATGTTCGATCTATTTACAGAGTTACTTCTAATTATTTAGATAAGATTTACTATATGACCATTCACCTTTCGGACTCCAACAGCTTGCGTTTTTCGTCTAGGTCAGGAAATTTCTTGGAAAACTGAAGCAAATTAGTCTCCTGCGTGATCAGTTCTTTTTTAAGAGATTGATTCTCTTCTAAAAGTTTGACATATTTGCTTTCCGCATCTTTCAAGCAATCCTGCACAGACTGAGTGTCTCGTGATAACTGGGCTATTTCTTCGTCTAATCGTTTTACTTTTTGTTGTTTTTCGTTCACTCGATGTGATAGAGTTTCTAAAATATGTGTTAAATCAGCGGTTAGTAACTTGAAGGTCCAAATCACAACTGTTCGAGATGAAATTTGTCTGTCATTCTGTTCTTATAAAATTTACCACTGTTTATAGGCATGCTATCTCAAAAAGCTTGATAAAATTGTCTACTTGTTCAGCAAAAGTGTTATTTGGAAACACAAATTTGAAGTATTATTTACTTTAAAAGTGTAAAATCAGAATGCTTACCTCTAACGGAAACGATTTTTTCCACCCTCTCGGTAAGTTTCAGTGCATAACGATCGACGGAGACATTTTCCACACAGATCATCTGAAGCCAGTTACTGTACTCAGAAAGGTTGAGTGGTTTATCCATAATTGCATTACATTAAACACACGACCTAATCTAAATAAATGATATAAAGTAACGAAAACAACAGTTACTAATTTTGGTTTTGACAGTTATTCAATTTTTGAAAACATCCCTTCGGCTGAGCATAATATACACTCTAAACAAAATCTCCGAAGAGTGATTCGAAATAAAAAAAAATATAATTAAAGACGCGCGAAGAGAAAATCCGTCAAGCTGGAGCCCACAAATAACAGATATACAGACTCAACCCGTGGATAACTTAAAAGCTCTTATACGTCGAGAATATAAGTAAAAGTGTTGGTTCTCTGTTTCCACAATGGTGTCGTAAATGGAATTTCGACAATCTGCAGTTGAAGCACAGACTAACAGGCAGGACACTCAAATTAGATTCTTCAATCATTTTAACGGTCATTTCGAATATTCCTTTATTTGGGACAGTACTCACATGTGTCATGATGGCGCCACGTTACCCTATCAAAAACATCCTGTCTGTCATCTAGACTGTGTTTATTTTTTCATTTATCAACAGAGTTGCCATTCATACAGAATTACCTATAATGTATTGATTTGTATACCTCCATGCGAATTTCATGCAGGATACAGATTTAATACATATTGCCAAAACTATATACATAATTGTGCCTACTTCTCATCCTCCAACGCAAGACAAAATCGAACCCGTTTTGTTACAATATTTACTTGCTTCTGGTCTGCCGCCACTTAATTTCTGGTGATAACTACCAACACAATAAAAAATAGTCTAGATGAACAACGTTGAGTCAAATAAATGGTTACCTTCCAACATCGCGAAAAAGTTAAATATATTATCAACGTAATCCAGTAATTTATTGTAACGATTCATTTTCAAATATTTTGATGAAATCAGGCATCACTGCAAGCAGCTGATCGGTGTTGACAAACGAGGGGAAACCAACTAGTAAAAAAACTTTTACATAACACAAGGGGTGTACAAATAGTAAATAGTTCGCGCAGTACAATATAGGTGGAGCTAGTGCATAACGAAAAATTTTTTTTATAAGAATTTACTCATACTGTCATGTCTGTTAGTCTGTGGTTGAAGCACAGACTAACAGACATGACAGTATGAGTAAATTCATATAAAAAAAATTTTTCGTGATGCACTAGTTCCACCTATATTGCACTGCGCGAACTATTTACTATCTGTACACCCCTTGTGTTATGTACAAGTTTTACTACTAGTTGGTTTTCCCTCGTTTGTCAACATCGATCAGCTGCTTGCAGGGATGCCTGATTTCATCAAAATATTAGAAAATGAATCGTCACAATAAATTACGTTGATAATATATTCAACTTTTTCGCGATGTTGGAAGGTAACCATTTATTTGACTCAACGTTGTTCATCTAGACTATTTTTTATTGTGTTGGTAGTTTTCACCCGAAATTAAGTGGCGGCAGACCAGAATCAAGTAAATATTGTAACAAAACGGGTTCGATTTTGTATTGCGTTGGAGGATAGACAGAAGTAGGCACAATTATGTATATAGTTTTGGCAATATGTATTAAATCTGTATCCTGCATGAAATTTGCATGGACGTACACAAACCAATACATTACAGGTAATTCTGTATAAATGGCAACTCTGTTGGTAAATGAAAAAAATAAACACAGTCTAGATGACAGACAGGATGTTTTTGATAGGGTAACGTGGCGCCATCATGACACATGTGAGTACTGTCCCAAATAAAGGAATATTCGAAATGACCGTTAAAATGATTGAAGAATCTAATTTGAGTGTCCTGTCTGTTAGTCTGTGGTTGAAGCGACGACACGACCTGCCACTCGCTATTAAAAATTGTATCGCAAATTTAACTACCCCTCAGTAACTGGTAATGTCAAAACGACATTGCTTAAGAAATTTTTAAAACTGGCAACACAAATTGATAGATTATTGATTTTGAATAATAGTTATTGTAACCTTGGTTACTGTATATTATAGACCAAATGAATGTAAGCAAAACAAATCCCGAATCATTTTTCATATGCGAAATAAATGAATGGTAGAAATCGTTATCCTAGATCACCACCTAAACCGAGCGAAGAGAATAAATTACTCACAATGACGCGTAAGTTAGCGACTGAAAAAGCAAAAGCTTATCTACTCAAGGATGATTTAATTTAAAACAAAATTATTGAAAATTGCACTAAACAGTTTACGGCCGGATAAAATATATTGATGGAAAAATCTCGAGGTTATTGGATGAAGAACTGAATCCGAAGAGAATGAACTAACAGTGGCATTTTTTTCGGATGGCATTTCCAACTTATGTCAATTGGCAATTGTTGTATATCTCATATATTTCCATATATTGTAGACATTAGAAAACACTCAAATATATCTTGCAATTTGGCTTTATAATTGTTCTTATTTCTAAACAATGAATTTAATGAATTACAAAACAGTTTGCAACTACCTTCTTAGAGGCTCCACTACCGCCTGAAACAAGATGTCGACTGGTTAAAATATATTGGAAAGATTACTGGTGATAGTATACCTTTATTGGGAGCCATTATATCTATTATTGAACCACTAATAATATTCACATTTCATTACACATTTCAAACCTGTTATGCACGCTTGCACGTATCTACGTTCTCAAATTGTTTGTTTATTTATTCTTGGACTCCATAGCAACTTGTTCTTAGTAAATTGAACAGTGTTGCTCGAGAAGATTATTTCGATCATTCTCAAGGGGTCACTATATTTATGGTAACTGGCGGTGAATCGTTAACGGACAATTTTCATGTAGATTTTTCTTGAAGATCGTTAACGGACAATTTTCATGTAGATTTACTCCGAAGAAAAATTGGAATAAAATGTGTCTGTGAGTGATTTTTCGTCAGTTACCACAAATATAGCGACCCCTTGATAATGATAAAATTAAGATTTTTAGGCAACACTGTTCTGGTTGCTATGCGTTATTTGTCAAGAAACCGCAATTATAGAAATAAGCAAACAAATAGGAAAAACATCCCGATCCATTGTCAGTATCCACGAAAATGCAGTCATGTATTTCCAAATCTGTTGCAACACAAAACGAAACTGAATTTTCAATCATGTATATTTGCTAATAATCAAGTAAAATTACTGTTTCTAGAATTCGAAAAAAATGTGGAGCAGGATGTTTATTTCGTCTATTATGCATTCAATTAAGACCAAAAATATTATTTCGTAACACTAGAAGAACCCTCACAGAAGTTTAAATCAATGGAAAAAGAACGATAATGAAATTCCTGCGTTCTGTGATGTCGATTTGAAACACCATTATTAAATTTAAGCTATTTTCAAAGATCCTTTATACATTGAGTCAGTAACGAAAAAATGCATTTATTTATGTTATTTCTCTGCTAAATCATGCTAAAAAACTAGATTGTAATTCATGAAGATTTTTATTGAAGAGGCGTTTCAAGTCTTCTCAAGAGAATTTTACAAGAATTATCCAGATGTCATACTAAAACTATTCTAGGGTTAGCAAAAGTCATAAAACAAAAGTTTGTCTCAATGGCGTGAAAAAATAGTAATACTGACGATACGATCTACTTATAGGAAAGTCGCATAATTTGAATATATTATGAAAACTATGTAATAGTTTCAATACATTATTGAATGTTTCTAATGAAGATGGTGTGAGATGCCGATGTAGTTGATTGGTAACTGCTATGCTATCAAATTTCCGGTGCATACAATTACTGGTAGTGCAAATAAAATGATATATATCGGTATCGCAAAAACATAGCGCTTCACTTAACCTTCAAGGGCCGACTCTTGTTCTTAGGTACAGTGGTAAAATGCGCGACTGGTATATCGATTCGGAGTTAGTTTTGTTTATCTACATAAACATGCCTTTGAACAACAGTATCCAAGGTATCTGTTATTCGAAATCAATAATTTATCAAATCGAGTTGCCAGTTTTAACAAATTTTCGAGCAATTTCGTTTTGACATTTCGAGTTACTGAGGGGTAGTCAGATTTGCGATACAGTTTTAATAGACGAGTGTCAGGTCGTGTCGTCGGTCGTGTCGTCGGTTGAAGTTTCAAGCCAACAGTAAATCTATGTTTCCTTTATCTTTCCCCGAGTTATTAGCAGATCATCCAATGATAACGAATCCTCCCTCAAATGACTACTAATTCCTTGCGTTTTACGACTAAATACAATAGATACGCTGTAGTCACACAACACATTTCGATAAACACTTTATTTCGAGCTCGAAAAACTGTAAAAGCGACAATTGCAATTCCAACTACAACGATTTAAACACTTCTCACACGATTTCCATAAGTGTAAAAGACAACTTACTTTCCATTTCGTTTGAAACACATGCAAATTCAATCGGAATAAACAAAAATAAATTTGTGGTTTTAACCAACAGCACAAATCTAGCGTAAAGTGAATGTATTATTCAAAATAGTGTCTCCTGTGAAAGCGGCGCCCAAAATAGATCTTGGTGACATCTGAAATTATTCGCCACACTGAATGAGCAAATTTACATACAGTTCATACACAGAATAACAGACAGGACACTCAAATTAGATTCTTCAATCATTTTAACGGTCATTTCGAATATTCCTTTAGTTGGGACAGTACACGCATATGTCATGATGTCGCCACGTTACCCTATCAAAAACATCCTGTCTGTCATCTAGACTGTGTTTATTTTTTTCATTTACCAACAGAGTTGCCATTTATACAGAATTACCTGTAATGTATTGACCTGTCAATTCAATGTAAAGCTAATGGAATGTTTTGAATTGTTGCCAAAATTACGGATGAGATGTCGTCACTCTGGTTATAGGCACTCTACGTATACGTCCATGCGAATTTCATGCAGGATGCAGATTTAATACATATTGCCAAAACTATATACATAATTGTGCTACTTCTCATCCTCCAACGCAATACAAAATCGAACCCGTTTTGTTACAATACTTACTTGCTTCTGGTCTACCGCCACTTAATTTCGAATGAAAATTACCAACACAATAAAAAATAATCTAGATGAGCAACGTTGAGAAAAATAAATGGATACCTTCCAACATCGCTGAAAAAGTTAAATATATTATCAACGTAATCAAATAATTTATTGCGATGTTTCATTTTCAAATATTATGATGAAATCAGGCATCCCTGCAAGCAGCTGATCGGTGTTGACAAACGAGGGGAAACCAACTAGTAAAAAAACTTTCACATAACACAAGGGGTGTACCGATAGTAAATAGTTCGCGCACAATATAGGTGGAACTCAAGGGGCAAATCACTCTAAACTCTAGACAATCTCATACTAATAAACTCATGTCATTCCAAAATAATTTTCTCTAATCTCATTTAATCCCATCTAGTCTAGATAAATTTGGGTAATTTAAAACTAATCCAACCTAATTTTGCCTAATCTTGTTTGAAGTGTATCTGTCATTCGAACTCCCACGCAGAGATGCCATTTATACAGATTTTTACATGCTCATACAGATTTAATACAGAGTACAGATTTTATACAGATTTTTCAAATTAAATACAGATTTATACAGATACCACAAAAAGTAAGAAAGAAATAATGAAACTTTTCCATCTGAGCGTGTTTGATTGCCCATATCAAAATGAAATTTTTTTCTTGCAGCTGTTTAATGATGAACGCTGAAATACATTTATATCATAATTTGAAACCAATTTGAATGATGTTCAAGGAAGTCATGGCGTCATTAAACTTTATTTTCAGACTGAAAAGTTGTATGACCTGACTTGACGTTGCGTATTGGGCGTTTGAATTCCATGTTTGAATTCCAAGTCATCATTTTCAAACGAAAAAAGTATATGGATTTACAATTCAATTGTGGTTAATAACAAAAACAATTAAATGTCGTCGTTGAATGTTCTTGTCAGTGCGGCAAGGACTTACGATATAAAGGAATGCTCCTTGCATCTGCCATTCTATAACAATAATCTAATGGAATAACATCTTTAAACATAATTTTATTTCCGAAATTTCCATTCATTAGTGAATACAGATATATACAGATTTTTATACAAAGCAATACAGATTTTCTATGAAAATATCTGGCATCTCTGCTCCCACGTTTACAGCTTCTTATGTCAAAATAATGCTTTTCCAGATCTCGGCTAAACTTCTCTAATCCCATTCTAATCCAGCGAGATCCCTGCTAAATTTTTTTATTCCTGGTAAAACTTGTTTGAGTTCAGACAAAGTTTAGAGTGATTTGCCCCTTGGGTGGAACTAGTGCATCACGAAAAATTATTTGTATAATAATTTACTCATACTGTCATGTCTGTTAGTCTGTGGTTCATATGCCTGTATATCTGTTTTCTGTGGTTTACCGCTGTTCGTTTTTTCTCGATTTCCTTTAAATACAAACTTAAGAGATATATGGGCGAAATTTTGTAAACTTCATTCTGGCGAATTATGAACATGAGTTATATATTCAAATTATGAACATGAGTTAAATATCCAAAAAGAGGGTGAGTGCACGACCTGAGCGTTAGAGACGTTATACGCAGAAGGTGTGTTGTTGTCCGGAACCTCCCGTATAGGTTTACCTTTTATACTCGTTTTTGCCTTTCTCGTAGTGGAAGGTATATGCAATCATTTGAAAAATCGTCTAGTAAAAATTGGCCCGTAGGGTCAAGTGTCATATACTATTCGACTCAGCTCGTCGAGCAGAGCAATGTCTGAGTGTGTATGTAAGTGTTTCTCACTAGGTTTTCGCGGAGCTGGCTGAACCGAGGTTCAAGTGGTTCCATACGGAATTCCTGAATTTCATCCGAATCTGACCTCCGGTATGGAATTATAGGGTAAAGTGTGTTAAAATTATTATACCTTGTTGCATCTTTTGTTTCGCCGTAAAAAAATCTCAACTGACCTCAAAACTAATCTGTAGTCATTGTCAGTAGATGGTCAAACAAACCGAGTTTGATTTTCCTGGTTCTCGGTTTTCGATTACTGACCGAAGATAGTAGTCATATATACCAAAATGGATTTCTCTTACTCTTCTCAAAAATAACAGAAATGAAAGGTCTTAACAGTCCTATCAGGTAATACTGAATTTTCACCCGGCGAACGACCGTAACTAGGTCAAAGCCGGGTATAAATAAACGATATAATCATTCAATCAATACTGAATTCTTTTCGCATGCAACAAAAATTTAGACCGTCATTTAAAGTAAAATGCCAAAATCATAGAAAATCTTTTGAATTTGAATAAAAACTAATAGAGTTTGTACGTCATGTTAGCTGATGGCCATGCAAATCGACATCGATTATACTTGTTCTCAGCTCCCGGTTTCGTGAAGTATCTGCCATAGTGGAACTCCCTTCGCTTTCTCATGGATGGTCTAACCAATCTGAAAACTGTTTCATTCTGTAGTTTACACTAGTTGATAAACAAACAATCTTTTTGGTTTCTTTTAGGCTGTGAACCATTTCGCGGTTAATTTTAACTTTTGGTTAAAATCTGACACTCGAGTGGTTAATTTTATGTTGTCAAAAATAACCCTGCTCGAGAACAAACGAGATAAGTTTTTCTCATTGTTTCCAAAAATTGGAGAAAATTAATTGTTTAGTTACTTATGGTTATCGCACACTTTTGAAAATTTAATCATAAATTGCTGATCATATTTCTGATGGCATGACTTTTTTATGTGCTTGAACTTTTGAGTACTACCGCTTTACGAACTTCACCAAAATATTGGCATCCTAGTATTCACGTCAAAAGTCATTTTGGGTATTAAAGTTCCTAGCTTTAAAAATTCTGAAAAACTCCGGTATTGATTGTCATCAAGTTTGATTTATGTTACAGTATGGTTTTCTGAAATAATTCATTTACTTCTATTCATTATTTTTAACACGTGTGTGGATAGACAGTTTTTTTTAATTATTATTATTCCTTGTGCAGTTAGCTCAAAATAATTTTATTTCATCGATTTGGTTTGAATTATAACTGGTACTAAACTTAAGTCAATATCTTAAAATCTAATTGTTTTTTAAATACCAGCTGCATTCATAATTATCTTCCGTGTTTTTTTTAATACACCACCTTGCACCGTTATAGTTGTCTGATTCGAAATATTTTCCAACACTTGCTAGGAATTTTTGCATCGATTTGTCAATTTTAGGATACCTTGCCTGAAGAATTGGTAACGTTTAGTGTTGAATAACTGCCATTTTCCCAAATTTTTGGAAAGAATTGAAGAAACGAACGGAACGGAAAAAAGGTAATAGTCGGATGGGGCCAGCTCTGGCGAGTAAGCCGCATGGAGACGTGTATCACAAATGCCTTTCGACTTGTGCAATGGTCTATTGTCGTGGAACAAAATCACCTTTTTCTATCTCTATACTCTGGCTGATTTTTCGCAATTGCTCGACTGAAATAATTTATTTGATTTTGGTATCCAAAGCCGTTGACAATTCCACCATGTTTTAGAAGCTCGCGTAGGATGACTTTACGATCGTATCGAATCGGCCGTTCCGTCGATATCCATGCTGCACCTGAATTCACTTTTCGGATTTTCAATTGTCTTGAAATTGATGTGCTGCTCAATTTTATGTTAATATATCGATGCAAGTATCGCGTTGATACACTTTTTTGTTTCACTTTAAATGATTCTCAAAAAAATCATGTTTGTATTTCCCTTCCTGAAATCATAGATAGCAATTATCATATTAAGGAGCAAGACACTTTGTAAGCGTATGAGAAATGTCAACAACGTGCGCGTAAAAACAAATTCCTGCGGTTTTTTTTTCTGATTTTAATCAGTAAATCTACCATATGGTTGAAAAATAAACAAATCAGTTCATTCTGCTTAGAATTGTAATTCAAGAAAAGTGAAAATCTTAGTCTAAAACTTTTCTGTTTTCCTGAAAACTGCTCGAGAAAAAATATTTCAGTTTCAGCTTACTTCCACTAACACATTTGATTAGCAACGAACACATTTCTATATGGATTTTCTCTTGCAGGAATTATTGCGAAATAAAGATATGCGTACCTTATATTAGTAATCCCGCAAAATAGGAACCTTTGATTTGACACACGAAACGCAATGGATATGGAAGGTTGTTGTAAAACTATTTATTTTTCCGGAAAACTACTTTTTTAACAGGAAATATTTAGTTTTGTTTATTTTGTGTAACGCGATCGAATACAAATGTATTGAAGCAGTGTAGCTAACTTTTTTTTATTAGGGAATTAAAATCTACATTCATAAAATGTAAACAATTTTCCATCAAACATTGGTGAAAAAATGATCTAAACTGATATTTCATTCAAAAAGTCAGGCTTAACATTCGTTTGAAAATAAATTATTGGTTAAAAAGAATAATCAATCATTCAAGCCACTTTGATAAACTGGTTACACTGCATATAAAAAATTCATATAGATCTATGACATACGTACCAAATGAAATGTACTTAATACTCAAATTATCAACACAAGTAAGCTTGGTTTACATTTTATCCTTAAACTAAATGCTCAGTTTTTCGATTGGCACTCTTGCCTGGCATGTAATATGTTTTACTGGGTGGTTTGGAAGAAACTTTCGGAATGTTTTAGTTCCGAATTGCTATATATTGCGCGTTTCTTTTTTTTAAATCGTCCTATGCTAAAATTTGAGAGTCGAAGTGGTTTTCTTAACCTTTGTACCAATTAGCTAATGTAGTGATCATTTCGTGCACATCGAAATACCTGAAGATCGACCTAATAAAACTATCAGATAGATTCTGAGTAAAACTAAAAGCATGTACTAAACTACTAGCCATGTTTATCAAACACGTCGATCTGCTGGAATATTGTATATGAAGAGCCTAATTTGTGTTGTTATGGTGTAAAGGTTTTGAAAATGTTAAGTGCATCTATTCTTTCTTTTGCCTTCTTGTTTCTTTTGCATGTTAGTCCCACTAGAGCCACATACTATTTATCTGAGCCGTGCCTTTTAGAGAAACCTGTCAAAAAGCATGATATTACTGTACGAGGAATTTTGGCACATCTTTTAAAGCTCGTTGTGATAAAAAACGGTTTTGCGCTCAACTATGAAACTGTTCGATATGAAACATATTACACTATTCTCATTGAGTTGTTGAACACGTTTCACCTGTTTATTGCTCATGTGTTTGCTATTGGATGCACGAGACTTATCTCACCAGGCGATGGGTGGGGGAACTGAACTTTCTGTCTGGTTTTAGGTTTACATAAGGTAAGTACTTGAATTGTTAACCATGTGAGCTTGTTGATTTTTGGTGTATTTCAGCGATTTCGATATCACAGGATGATTTTTTGCGGTTCGCACGGCCGACTGCTCGAGCTGATATCTGTTGGGAGCTCCGAATTACTGTCAAATACACCGGACGGTATAGTGGTGCAAGGTCACGATGCTCGTTGTCACTAACATTGCAACCATCGTACACCTCACCTAAGAGAAACTCCGGTCCGATATAGATACCACCTTCCACGTGATCGATGGCAACTTCTGCAGAGATAAGAATTCAATATTAGGTCAATTAGATCATTGTCATTGTAAAGAAGTTTCTGGTAAATTGTGGAAGCGATAATCATACTGAAATTGTTAATTGAAATAGATCTTACCATATCCGATATGGGGCTGTAGATTACTGTTCGGTATTCGGAACGGTACCGTGCCAATTGTTATGGGGAAATTGATGTGTAGGTCCTCTCCTGAATGTTCAAATTCCAAGCATATCTGTAAATAGTATAAAATTTGTAGATTTGTTATTGCTTCATTTTTTAATACTTGTAGTTTTGTAATGAATACTATTGTTGGCGAGTAATAGTAATTCTGTGCAATGAGCAGTATTATTTCTGGCATATTGTTCAACTAGACTCTGTAATTTTTTTGTTTACGGCTTTGCATTCTAGCGTGATGGTGGAGAATATTTGCATCAAAGAAGCCGTTCATATTCACCATTTATGCATTTAATGAAACAGTCCCACGAAGGATCAATTCAAATTAATTTCGTATTTACTATAGTAGAAAGGTAAAGTCAAAGTCCTGGCATTACATTCCTTTTGTGGAATTTGTCCTTTCTGTTTTAACAGACTTCGCAGCCGATTCTTAGTGTACAGAATCATTGCATGGCTAGTACTATGGATCCTACTGACATTAAGAATCCTTCCAGGTCGGGGCTCGAACATACGACAACTGGCTTGTAAGACCAGCGCCCTATGCATTGAACCACCAACCCGGGCCTATATTAGAAGGTGTGCTACTTCATTTATTTTTACGTCACGCTTTACTATTTGCCCACATAGAAGCAGGTAAGTAGTATATTCACCGTAAGAGTATAGTAAATCTGCACAAGTCGACTAACACCCATCAGGGTCGTAGGCACCGTTGGTATCCGCAAGCTGGCACAAGTGTCCTGGTGGTCTTTGGGTATAACCGGCTCGCCCTTGTACTCGAGAACTAAATGTTGTACCTCTTTCGTCACCCCAAGCACTCCTCTTTCTATGAAAAACTCACAAAACTGTATCAACCGTGCTTTCAGCTTCACGCTTTCCTCGCCCTGGTTGTCGATGATGGTTTTGAGTTTTAGTGTCTCGCCACAGCAAAATGCCGTGCGATCCAGGCAGCAGCTGTGAAAGAGGAGAGTGAAAGTTACAGTTATTGAGTCATTTATAATGAATGATGCATTTATTTGGCGTTGCTTGTACATGACATTTTATTATAAGAAAATTGGTAACAACATTAACTATTAATAAAAACACGTATTGTTGTGGACGGAAATGAATTCGCAACTTTTTGCTATTGGTTTTGATAATTGGATTTTTTTTCAAACCACATTAGATATCGACGTTTCATGTAATTCTATGACATTCGGCATAAAAAAATTTCGAAATCTCAGTTTCCCAGAGTCGATTTTTTCTCAAATTTTTGCCTTTCTCTATAGAAAGGTAATAGAATTGCTGGAAAACCCGACTTTCGTACAGAGCCTCGGAGACCCATAGTGTTATATACCATTTGACTCAGCCCGACCAGATCGGAAAATGTATCTGTGTTAAAAATGGTTGAAAGGTGCGCAAACATACATACGTGCGCAACTTTCAACCATTTTTTCCGCTCTTGAATTTCTCAGAGATGATTGAAACGATTTCAACAAACTTAGACTCGTTTGAAAGCTACTATTGTGCCATTGATCAAGTTCAAAGATCAAATGACTGTGACTTCTGGTTCCGGAGATATTATGGTATAAGTGACGTAACCGAAAAAATGCGATGAGCATCACTCTTCTCATACAAAAAGGCAACGCAAATGTCAAGTGCTTGGTTTGAGAAATGAAACCAAATATGTGACATGAAAACTGAAGCATGCTTTTGCGAACTACTCGAATCAATCTGGATAAAGTGGTGTCAAAAATGAACCTAAATTACCTTAATAAAAAGGTAGAAATATTTTAATTATTTATGTTATGACTGTTTCGATGAAAGAGAAAGAAATTATCACACCACTAGGTGGATTTGGAATTATTTTTAATTTTAATTACACCAGATCTCGACGTTTCATGTATTTCCAAGATATTTGACGTCAAAAAAGTCGATACTAGCAACCTAAAATATTATTGTTTCTACCATAGTTTTTTTATCCGTGAAGCTAAACAATATATTCTAGAAGCAGCTTAGAAAATCGTTCGGTTACATGGACTTTCAAATGTGGATTATTATTACTCAATGAACAAGCTGCTTAGAATGCATAAACTTCGTAAGCTGCTTAAACCAAGTCTGTCCTTTTTCCGAACTATTGGTAGGTTGAGTCGTCAGAAATGGTATCAGTAAAAATGTTCGTTTAATGTTAAATAAGTAATTTTCTTGATTTCATACGGTTCTTTGCACTTTTTTTTATTATAAACCTTTAAACCAGAAAAAACTTTCTGACTCTACGCGCGGGGTTGGGAGTCGAACTCAGGCAGGCTGCGTGAAATGTACCGACTCACCCATCACACTGTATCCGTCTCATGCATTTTCAAGCCGTCTGTATCAGAACTAAAAAAAGTCATTTCCATTGACTCAAAATAGACGAAAATGACGAGAAATTCATGTCACTCTCAGCTTCGCTTGCAAACTATGAGAACGCAATCTATGTCCAGTCAATGACATAAGCGGAACAGTAGTTTCAAAATTGTGTTCTTTCTTTCATTTGCCCTTCCAGGCGTTTGCTACTCTCAGTGAAAATCCCATAGTATGCAGTGTCGTTATTCAACCGAAGCTTTGAGAATCAAAAATGACAGAAAAAGTTTTCTCAATGACTTTTACCTCACTAATAGTACTGTTGTTGTACCGTTGAATTCCACTGTATCACGTCATTACACTCTCACAAAGTCACTATTTTCACAATCACTATTTTTCCGAAAGTGTATCAAACGTTACAATACAGATACGTATTTCGGAATGCTATTTGCATCCTTCTTCAGTGTATCGGTTTTATAAGTTTATTGAAAGAATGCTGCAGTGAAGTTCCTTTTATACAAACGTAAGTAGGTAGAAACGTAAGTAGGTAAACCACAAAAGGAACAAAAAAAATTGAAAGGTAAAAACAGGTAACAGAAAATTGGAAGAGTTAAGTGTTTTCTATGTTTGTTTTTATCTTGGATATAGGTAGTAACTGGAAAAGCCAAGAAGATCTATTCCCTTGGTCTCGGTTTAATAAAGAGATGGAGTTGTTTTTGAATATTTCTAAACTTTCTGATGAATCTAATTTCCATAGATTGAAAATTTGTCTTAAGATCATTAGTAGTGAGTTCATGATCTTCAAAAAAGGCATGTTCTGCTACGTTTGACTTGAAGTGATGTGGTAGTTCTTTTAATATTTTCAGAAGGGGGGGTCAAAGTTGTAAGTGATTGTTTTTTCAACAGTCTTAATTTTTTATCGAAGATGGTTTGAATTGTATGCTCTGGATATCCGTTGAACTTTCCAATTTCGAAAATAAAGTTTTTCTCTTTTATCGCAACATCTTTTCTAAGGGGCAAGGATAGCATTCTGTGAATCATATGGTGGAATGCTGCCATTTTGTGTTGATAGGAATGATTAGAAGTATTTGGTATGACACGGTCCGTTTTGGTTGGCTTCCTATATATTTCGAAAGTTAAGTATTTTGCCTCCCGGACAATAAGAATGTCCAAGAAAGGTAAACTGTTGTCTTTCTCTTCCTCATAGGTGAATTTAATATTTCTATGTAAAATATTTATTATTTCGAAGAAGTTCGATAAATCGTTGCGTTTGATGATGCAAAATATATCATCTACGTATCTCCACCAGCGATTAGGTAATAATCCCTGCTTATTTAAAAGTTCTTCAAGGTTTGCCATGAATAATTCACATAAAAACGGGGAGAGTGGATTGGTGCCCTTTTGTAATTGTTTATAAAATTCCCCTCTGAATTTGAAATAATTTACATCCATGCAAAGCCCCAGGGTTAGAGTAAGATAAGACCGTACTTTGCATTTCCATAAACTACTACTATTTTGTTGAAGTAACCAATCTTCCAACAGATTGATTGAGTCCTTCACTTGGACACTTGGGAATAAGGTGGTTACATCGAAAGATACCATCATTTCGTCATCTTCGATTTCGCCTGAATTCTGAAGTTGAGTAACGAATACCTGTGTGTTAGGAACTGATTTACTGAAGAATTTTTTTGGCATAGATTGGAATTCTTTTACTAGCCATTTGGATATTTTTTGAGTTGGGGCCCCTACTGAAGGAATGATTTCCCTTATTTCGTTACCAGGTTTATGAACCTTTGGTAGTCCTTTTATATTTGGATAAAGAGGGGTTAGAAACTTTGAGAATCCGTTATAAATATACAGTACTGGTTCTTTGTATAGTATTGATATCAGTGCAGTAAAATTTCATTCAATTCAATTGAAACCGAATGTGAAACACACTGACGATCTCTCTACTGCAGTAAACTTCACACTCTGACACACACAACGTTCGCTGACGCACCGAACCGGCAGCATTCAGTTCTTCAATCGATTCTCTTCAAATCAAAGCTCAGTTTAACCACCGTCAGTTGATCTCTTGAAGTAACAAAATATATCTTTCAATAGTGTGAGAGCGGCCTTCAAATGAGGTTTATGTAAACATTCGAATTAGTTCACGATAAAAGATGAAACACAAACCAGGTAGCTAAAAATATCATTACAGAATACATATAAATTAAGAGTTTCCTCCTTCAGATATCATTATTAATACTTTACTCCATTTATAATTTTATTCATTCGAACTTGCTCACTACCAAGAGCGAAGACAATCAAGGAGCTAGACTACTTGGCACCTGAAACTGAGCAAGCAAAACTTCAAATGACTAGATATGATCATTCAACTGACGATGAATCCTAGGAGCTTCACTTGAAAATGGCAGCAAAAGTTATATGAATTTGTATCGATATGCTGATGGTCAGTGGCCATAAATTTCATTTTCATCTGGTATCATTCGATTGAAAATGAAATTTTACCACACTGATTCATACCAGCTTGGGACTAATCTAACCGACAGTTAATTATACGGTAAAACATGCATTATTTATTCTCAGTAGATCGGAATATGAGAACATGGAATAAATAATCTTGATCAGGTATGTGGGTAGTTTCAGTGATGTATCTGCGTTTTCATTTACAGATGAGATACTTGATTACCTTAGGTGGACTAACATGTTCTTTCGGCCGGGTCCCACCACGTTGGAGCTTATGGGTGTACGCTTAAAACCGATTCTCGATCCCGGCAAAGTGAAATGCCTAATTTAATAGGCAACACGATTTTATACTGAATATTCACTAATCCAAATGCACTTTTCCGAAATTCGTTAAAATTATCGTCATATCAGGTGATGATCATCTTTTTAGCAAAGTTTGGCATCATAACTTGCTAAATTTATCACTGGACGATTTCTCGTGAAACGGTAAAATATAAAAATCGTGTTAGGGAAAAGATTTCGATATTTTACGAAAAAATAGGCGAATGAGATTCATCGGTATGTCGAGTAAGTGAAATTAAAATCTAAGAATCCACTTTTCAAATATACTTTCAGATATCTGTTCGTATACAGGGAGAGAAATTGTAGAGAGCTACAAACAAATTCCTTTTTCTACAAAAAGGTAATAGAATTGCTGGAAAACCCGACTTCCGAACGGAGCCTCAGAGACTCATAAACACAATATAATATTCGACTCAGATCGACGAAATTGGAAAATGTTTGTGTGTGTGTACTTTCCGAAGATTTTTTTACCGATTTCAACAAGCTCAAGTTCAAGATCAAATGGTTGTCAAAGTTCAAAGATCCAATGGTAGTCAAAGTTTAAAGATCAAATGGCTGTCACTTTTGGTTCCGGAGATATAATGGTATAAGTGACGTAACCAACTAAACATACTTTTTCTTTCTGTTTAATTTTCTCGTGATGGCTGAACCGACTTCAACAAAGTAAGGATCGTTTGAAAATTACTATTGGTTCATGAAACAGGTTTGAAGTTCAAATGGCTGTCACGTACGGTTCCGGTGATATAATGACATAAGTAACATAAACGTAAAAACTCATTGCCGCCCAATTTTCTGGTATATTGATTAACCAATATCAATAATTTTATACTTGTACACGGTCGATTTCGAAGATCATATGGCTGACATTTCAAGTTTCGGAGATAGATCGTCCAAGTGACGTCATGGACATTTTTTTAAATATTCAAATGTATTATTGCTAATACGCTTGGTCTGAGATATGTTGCCGAATATGTAACATGAACGCTGAAGCATACTTTTGTGAGCTACTCGAATTAATCTGAACAAATTGATTTCAAAAATAAGCCCAAATTAGTGTCATCTGAATAAAAAGGCAAAACATATTTTTATGAGACTGTGTCGATGAAAGAGAAAGGCCTTAATAATGAGGACTAGTTCAGTTAGGCAAACTTAAAAACATAAATTCTTATCGGTTTTGTTGGATTGTTACTCGTGCACCCATCATATCAAATGTTTCCGTGGAGATGTTTGCCTACTGACGATCGTAGGATGTTGTTTTGTCTATTAAATTACGAGTTTAGACATCTTTTAAATTGGAATGTAAAGCTATTGGGTATTTGAAGATTGCATGCTTTGCATCGCGTTTAAGCATGATAATTCGGACGATATGCCACACGCTTAACAAAAGTTACTTACCTCAGTGTTACGGGTCCTTTGGCACAACAGAAACAGCATCTTACTTTCTTATCTTGAGCGGATATTGGCTTCTGAGGGCGAAAGGAAAAAAATTCATATCATCAAATCGAATTGTCATTCCTGAGTACTAGAACTCGAGAGCTTACCAAATATTGCTCGTCCATACAGTCGATATGTGGTCCCACAATTGTGAAATACTTTATTCCTTGTGGTGGTGAAGCGTACGGGATGTCAATGGTAACCTTGAAAAGTTAACCGTATGGAAGTTAACAAAAGAAATACGAATTAATTGTCATTAGATTAAAGTGTGCTCAGCAAATATATATCGTCATTATGGATAAGGAATATGTTTTTTTGCCTTTCTCTATAAATGAGTTTTCGAGTTGCTGGAAAACCCTACTTTCGAGCGGAGCCTCGGAGACCCCTAGTGTTGTATACCATTCGACTCAGCTCGACGAGATCGGAACATGTCTGTATTTGTGCATCATTCAAAGATTCATTCTATACACAAAATTTTCTCGAAGATGACTTACCCGATATCAACAAGTTTAGGCTCGTTTGAAAGTTATTATTGAATTGTGGATCAAGTTCTAAGATCAAATGGCTGATACTTCCGGTTCCAGCGTGACGTAACCGACAAAATGTGTAACGCAAGAGTTTCGACCATATTTACTTTTTATATTCGTCTAGTTGAACATCGGGACAGACATGCTGACTAACTCAGAAATGTAATCTTACTGCAAAAAGGGCAAGCAAGCGTGATTAGTTTTGCTCATTGTTTCCAAAAGTTTATGAAAACTACATTTTTGAGTTATTTATGGTTATCTCACACTGTTGAAAATTTAATTATGAAATGGAGCAAGAATTATGTTTTTGCGTTTAGTGCAACTCGAAATATTCACAATTAAGTTCTATAGATTTTCCCTCAAAAGACGCTTCATAGTAGAGTAGGACTTATTCACGTCAAAAATATAAGAAATTTCCCTCGTTAAGAGATGGGCAAACAACGATTGCAGTAATGACGAGTATTATTCAAATACAGCTATATAAAGTATCATTTGTCATTGTTCTAAAACCAAATTTAGAAGAACTTATAAAAAGATAAAGTGAAACTCATGACGACATAAAAAGTTATCTTGGTGTCGGAAGTAGAGAAACCGAATCGAAATAGAACTTACCGAGATGACAGCAAAAGAGAAATATGACTAACCTTAACAAAATACCGTATATAGCAGGCACGTGATTCAAAGCTGCAGGGTAGGTTCGTTTCCGGGATGTTGAAACGAAACGGAAACTGATGTTGACCGCGTATGAGTACCGGTACAGTGACATCTAGTCCTTCATTGGGCCGTTCACCCCAAATTACCGCCCTCTCGTCGATGTACAGTTGGTCGTCCTTCACCTAAGCAAGTGGAAATGAGAAAATACACAAAATAGAAAGCATTCACAAATGATTTAATCAAATAACAGCTCGTTATTTTCTTTCCGAGGTAAATGCGTATAGTTTCAAGGTAGACAAATAAGGTAAAAAAAGTTAAGCAATGTTCTTAAGGTAGGTGAGTAAAGTATCTAATGTAGAATAACGGAGGTATTTTGGCCACTCATGCTTAATATGTTAAAGAATGGAATAATCTTTAAAATTATGAGACACGATGTATTTCATTCTGACATTCAGAAATATGTACGCCGGACCGCAATGTATTAGAGTAGAAAATATACAATCGAAGTTCTATTTTTGGTTGCTTTTATTTTCCTGATGCTCTATAAATGCAGAATATGGTAACAGTACCCCTATTTATCTCATCTCCATTAGTCATCTCATATACGAAAACCATCAGTTAGAGTGAGATCTGTTGTCTTTGTTCAATAGATTGACTTCAAAAGTAGGATGAAATTAGAAGCATTCGCTTCGAGTTTTCGCGTCACTATAACAGTAGTATTGAACAATATTCGAACTTTTTTTCAGTGGTATTGCTTCTTAGAGCCAAAACAATGATACTGTATTCGATTTTATCACAATTCATTGATTGGAAGTCGAGCAATCGATAAAACAGCATGGTGACTCTACTAATGAGATCACTTTACCGTGCCTGCCGCCAGATTGACTTAGTGGATATGGTTGAATTGTTTTTTTTTAAATCGAATGCTCAATAGAAAATCGATTTTTTCGCGTTGAGGCATTGATAGAGACTGGATTACTGAATGATTTGGTCTCTTTTGTTCTGTCCGGAAGGATAACAATAAAGGTTTTCGGAAGTTGTGCTATGAATCGGCAGCAAGGACTTTAATATCAACCAAAACCAGTTGAATAATTTGCAAAATATGTAGCCATTACCGTGAACGATCTAAACACGATAAATTTCAAATACACCGCAATAGTACTGAGCGAATTACGTGGTTATCCGTAAAACAATTCTGATAATTTGATGCGTAAAACAATTCTGATAATTTGATATCAGTTATACAGCGTTCGAAATGGAATGAAATCTGAATGTGTTCCAATACGGCACAGTATCAAATGCCTAACTTTACCACTGGTCCCCGTAATGCGTTATTTATTTATACTTTATCTTTTGTATTATGGGGGGATTTCACATGTGAGTGGTTTTATCCGTGTGTCTACCCCAAATAATAATGGGTTCAAGCAGTTGTTGCCGGACGGTTCAGTCTTTTTTCGTTCGGTCATAGACCCATGTCATGTCTCGATTTTTGTACTGTTTAGATGTGTACGGATGTCATAAACACACACTGTTATTGTATAGTTTTTCAATTTATAACTTGTAAATTGAAGTGTGATTCTTTTCAAATGTCTGCCTAGCAAAATTAAAATATAATATCGTTATTGACTCGTGATAAAAATATTATATCTTTATTTTACACGTTACGTTCCTCTTAATTTAGTCCATCGGCGCCCGTACAGTGGAAACGGGTAATGGAATCCGCGCATTTCAACCATTTTACCGGCATTTGCTGGATGGCCTTGATTGTCCCGTCGAAGTCGCTGCTTCCAAATTGTCCAGTATTCTCGATTGGTTGAAATTCCGAGCAATTCGATGGATTTATTAGTTTGGGGTTAAAAATAACCGTGTTGGCACCATACTATCCACAACAACCTTAGAGTTGTGGCAGCTGGTCAAATCAAGCTAAAAAATTACTTTGCTTCTACACGGGCAAAATTCCGATTCTAGAAATGTGCAAAACGGGTCATGGTTTGGGGAAAATAGTATATTTTCAAGTTATGATAATACACCATGATCAAAAGTTTTCGGATCATGATCCATTTGGACTGATTTCGCTGAAATTAAAGCGTAACGCTCTTGACGTTTTGCCTTTCTCATACAGAAAGGTTATGCAATCACTGTGAAAACCGACTTTTGAACCGAGGCCCGGAGGCCGAGTGTCATATACCATTCGACTCAGTTCGTCGAGTACGCAAAAGTGTGTGTGTGTGTGTATGTGCGTATGTGTGCTGTAACGTGTGTTGTAACGTTTGCATTAACTTTTCTCGGAGATGGCTGAACCGGTTTTCACAAACTTAGATTCATATGAAAGGTCTTGTGGTCCCATACGTAATTCCTGAATTTTATCCGGATCCGACTTTCGGATCCGGAAATATAGAGTAAAGTGTTTTAAAAATTTTTTTACCATCACTGAAAAAGGCGAAAACCCGTAAAAAGTTTTCTAAATCGATTTCGGTTATTGTTTTAAGAATCGAAGAAAATTATTTTGAAGAATACCACAGTATTATATATGATAGTATGATCGATATGAGAAAGGCATCATTACACCACTAGGTGGATTGTAACGGGTCACGGGCGGATTTAGTTTCTTCCCTGACTGAGTTTGCTTACGCGCCAAGCGAGCGGAACGGATCACACCCGCATGCAAACCAGCGACATTCGTCACGTGCCCAGGGAGACTTCTCAAGGCGGGTTGTAAAATTTTAACCGAAAACTAAAAAGTACGGGTGTGTAATGTCAGAGACATAACTGGATGTCGTGAATACGAATATGACACGCTTTATTTATACTTCCGAATTCGAATTGATAGTTGATCGATTGTTTGAATTGTGCAACTTCCCCCTCTTTCATTACTAGAATTTTAAACGATGCGCCTAGACTAGATTACAGATTAGTTACATTAGTCATTCTGAAACGCAATTAAATATTATGAA
Source organism: Malaya genurostris (assembly GCF_030247185.1). Taxonomy (NCBI): domain Eukaryota; kingdom Metazoa; phylum Arthropoda; class Insecta; order Diptera; family Culicidae; genus Malaya; species Malaya genurostris. Next base: position 247,005,120 of record NC_080571.1, on the reverse strand, counting down.
ATAAGCAGTATAGTGCTTTATAATAAAATAATCGATACGTTGACAACGACAGCCAAATTCGAAATGAATGGCTTCCGAGTCGGTGCTGTGCATTTTATATAGCAAATCAAAAGGAAGTTCTACAAACTGCAACTAATTTAAAAATGGACTGTATAGAGTACAGAAAAGTAAAATTTCGCTTAATTCTTTGGGAGTATTATTATGGTTCTAAAAAGAACCGATTTGAAGAATTCTGAAATTAATAACTGGAACTGAGTTCAAGAATTAAATTTAGAACATAGAACAGACTCAGAACTCAATTGGATTTTAGTTCTAGAACTACAATCATTTTCCAGAATCCAATTCAGCACGCAGACTCTGAATTCTAAACTCATATTCCGGAACTAAGCTCTGAAATTTGAAGACGATTTTTCGCCATGAATAAAAAATGGGTTGTATAGAGGTACAGTAAAGTAAATTCCGCATAATCCTTTAAGAGTATTATTATGGTTTTAAGAAGAACCGAATAGAAGTCTGGAATAGAGAACTGGACCCTGAGTTCAAGACCTAAATTTAGATCCAATAACAGACTCAGAATCCAGTTTCAGTCGCTGCTGGTTCTCGCCTTGGTGGCCAGCAAGCGAATAAGAGATGCGACCTGAGCGTTTGAGGTTTTTACTAACCACGCAGAAGGTGCATTCTCCGTCGCTGCTGGTTAACTCTCGCTGCTGCTGCTGGTTAAGGTCCTCTCGCCTCGATGGCCAGCAAGCGAATGAGAGATGCGACCTGAGCGTTTGAGGTTTTTATTAACCACGCAGAAGGTGCATTCTCTCTCGCTGCTGGTGGAAAGTTTAACTGCCGCTGCTGCTGCTGGCTGGTCCTCTCGCCTCGATGGCCAGCAAGCGAATGAGAGATGCGACCTGAGCGTTTGAGGTTTTTATTAACCACGCAGAAGGTGCATTCTCCGTCGCTGCTGGTTAACTCTCGCTGCTGCTGCTGGTTAAGGTCCTCTCGCCTCGATGGCCAGCAAGCGAATGAGAGATGCGACCTGAGCGTTTGAGGTTTTTATTAACCACGCAGAAGGTGCATTCTCCGTCGCTGCTGGTTAACTCTCGCTGCTGCTGCTGGTTAAGGTCCTCTCGCCTCGATGGCAGCAAGCGAATGAGAGATGCGACCTGAGCGTTTGAGGTTTTTATTAACCACGCAGAAGGTGCATTCTCTCTCGCTGCTGGTGGAAAGTTTAACTCCCGCTGCTGCTGCTGGCTGGTCCTCTCGCCTCGATGGCCAGCAAGCGAATGAGAGATGCGACCTGAGCGTTTGAGGTTTTTATTAACCACGCAGAAGGTGCATTCTCTGTCGCTGCTGGTTGATGATTCCACTCCCACGACGTCTGCTTCCATCGAACGCACGAAAAGAAATGATCGATTTTCGACCACGGTTCCCTTTTTATACGCATTCAGTTGAAGATATGTGCCTGACTACCTCAAAATCGTCGTCCTTGCGCGAAAAACCCAAGCGAAAGTAAAAAGTTTTCCGCGTTGTTTTCAAATTTTAAGGAAACTTAATTTTTGAGTTGTTTGTGGTTATCGCACACTGTTCAAAATATTATCCTGAATTCCTGATCATATTTTTGATGAAATGGTGAAAGAATTATGTTGCTACCATTAATACAAGTCGAGATATTCGCGATTAAGTTCTGCCCATTCTTCCATATGGCTAATTTTGAAAAGGCGCCCCATAGTAAAGTAAGTCGTATTCACGACAAAACGCTCGATCGTTCCACGATACTCAGTTCTTTTTTTTTTAACGGGTGGCTATGCCCAACGGGAACTGTTCTTCACGATATCGATTTCAAAACGAAGGCAATGATCAATCCGTTTCTTCTCACGACACGTGATATTTATTCTCGGTGACTCTTGGCTCATATGTATATTTCCTCCTCACTTCCTTATCGACATTTCTATATTTAACCTACAAGCGCTTGTTTACTACTATCTCCACCATGCAGGGTGAAGTCACTACCACTAATACACGAATCAAAACAAACTTATTAACTAGTTCTGACCTTGTCGAAAAACATAACGATCCAACGGCGGCTGGAATTCTGGTAGCGGCGGCGGCCGATGAGCGCTATCCGTGTCTCGACTAACTTCCTCAGAGGTGTCTCGACTACTCGCATATATCTTATGCTGGATCGATATTCGTCCGTAACACGAATTTTTGCGTTGGTTGCTACGAGGCCGGATATAACGATTTTTGGCAATGGAAGACCGGAAATCGTTACTAGGAGGCGTGGAGAACCTCCGGTTGGCCCACAGATGCGAAGGACGATCACGGGCCTGCCGACGAGCTAGGCTACAAGCCGACAAGCTTCTGGGTCGTCTGAGGGCAAGCGTGACTAGTAGCAAACCCCTACACCTGGCAGTCACACCTTCACTTGAAGGATGCTGGTCCTTCAAGAAAATGCGCAAATAGCAGACAATAGCGTTAATTCACATATAGGTTCTATTGATAGCTTTCAACATTATTTACCTGTACCTCGAGCAACTTAGGATTAATTCTATGCTTGTTCGGTGGTATCTCAATTAATATGCTTCATTTCGTGCAAACTACAAAGAAGAACATGTATAATGGAAGCATGCTACCGTCGATATTAACTACTCACTCTAACCGTCATGCATAGTTTTCCCTTTCTGGGCCTTTAAAATAACTTCCACATTATATCTCGTTTTCTGCAAATTTTGAATTCATCCAATTACTTTAATCTTATTTCTTTCTCGCAGGTACTTACAATGCGTAATCGATCGGCTTTCTAACAATGTTCACTTTATCTTTATGCTTTATCTTCACTTGAACAAAACTGTTCCACAAGTTGCGACTGATCACTATGCCGTTCGAATCGAGAAAAAAGATCATTGCCCTCTGGCTGACTGTATTTCTTCAGCTTCTATATACTCGCGCCGCGAGTTCCCTTTTTATTTACCCAACTACACCAATGAATTGGTCATTCCCCACCTCGTTGAGTTCTATGGTCTCAGTATCGTATCGCGATTACATTAAGGTTTCTTTTACGACCACTAGTGTCGCTAGTGTCGCTTAGAAGGACGTTATCACTATATTGCTTTTCGACTCGAACGCAACAGCCCTCTCGTCTGTTTTAGGCGCGCACACAAACTCTTTATTTTATTTTTAATCCAACTATATTGTAACATCGTTACAGGATTATAACAGGTTTTTAGTATAACTTCAGGCGTGTTTCTGCTACGATGGTGATCTTTGCATCATAAATTCAGGCGTTTTGTATTAAAATATGAAGATTTTAAATATGAATTAAATGGAATGATGTAATAAACGTATTTTGTACGCGATTTTAACTAATGTTTCAAATGATGTACATTTGAATAACAAAACATTTGAAAGCATGACGAATTTGTTTTAAACTGAATCATTAACAAATAAAATATTATGTTAATTATTTATATTATTTTTTTTTTAATATTTACGTAGCCGTGCTTAGTCAATATTCGGTTCATTATCTCTATATGGTCGATTCTCTGTCAGCCGTTGAGTAAAACAACACAATTTTGAAATGAATATGCCTCGGGATCAAGTAAACATTTGCAGTAGTTCTTGTTTTCCAATGTCTTACCATTAATCTATTAAGCAATTCATCACATGACTTGAGACGGAGGATTCAAAATGATATCCGGGTAGAAAATTGGAGTTACGAGTTTTGAAAGAAATACATTTCTCAAGTAACGCATTTCCGGACCATGATTAATTTTCATGGGAGAAGACTTATTGCTAATGGTTTCATGAGAAGTTAAAATTATTGGTTTCATGATTTTCTAATCATGATAACAGTAACGAATTTCTTTCCGTGTATGTTTGTAGATGAACGGAAATACACGCTTTTTAAGGCATTTTTCGATGTAAACTTGGAATGATATAATCAAGGATTGCTTGCCTAATCACATATACTTGTCGGCCAACTTTTTACCGGGAAGCAGCTTAATATAAAGTTTGTCGTATGTTTCGTCAAGTGTAGCCCTTGTTTTTCGTTAAAACACGGTGGTACAAGAGCATCGTCCAAAATAGCACATGAAGCGTGCATGCTATTTTAGAAATTTTCTGGTTTTTAACGACTTGTATTAATCTCGGGTCGAAAGATCGTTTTTGGTTCTAACGCCCTTCAATATTTTGCTCAGTATCTGACAATCCCTGGATAGAGTTTTTTCGTAGGTTCGCTGATTCCTCTCCACACTCAGGATTTTCTGGAAGATTTTGAGCACTTGTTTTCGGCATCTTCTGCGATTTAGTATAGACATCATATTATCAATATATCCAGCTCTCACATTATGCGAAAAAATCGTAAGCGACGTGTTTCTTTTGCGAGCACTGCGCCCTCATGCGAGTCCGCATCGAATCTCGTATATGCAAGTAGGCAAAAGAAACGTCAAATTCGTGCGCGCCAAAATAGCAGCACTGTACATCTATACAATTGACATAATATGCTCAATGTAATGCCTATGCCTGTATGACGATTCTGAACTGAAGACTCGTTTCTCTCGAAGCTGACAGGTACTGGCTTTAGCAAAACATTAGCCAGATTGGATCCAGATTTTCCCGGTCATGTGAACAATGTCGGTATGTAAAGCTGAATAACTTTCACATTTTTGGAAACGTCAATTCAGTACATTTTTTGTCATGGATCGCTTCTCACCGAAACAACGTGCTGAAATAGAGACACTTTACATTGTGTAAACTCAAGGTACATACCGGAAAAAATATCGGTTATTTTTCTCAGTTATTGAATGTTTACATACCGATATAAACGATGGAGAACCCTTTTACTTTCATTCAGCCTTTAAACCTTTAATTAATTAATTTAATTTTGAATGAAAATCTGTATAAAAATACATTGTTTTCTTGTAATTTCTGGTGCTAGTTTCATAAGATTTTTTTGTAATAGAATCGATTTTTGTCATGTGACCAGAGAACGCATTCTTGTGTTGTTTAAAATTCCTTTCTAATAAAGAAAAGTTATGTTAAAATGATTGATGTTTTTTGAGTAAGATTGATGAATGAAGTCTAGTTTGACAATACTGACAGAAATTGTAAAAATAATTGCAGTTTTATTCAGCATAATGTGAAAAAATATCAACTCTTGTCATATTCATTTGCAAAGCAACCGCATGTAAGTTCCACACAGTGCAAATGATATTTTAGTAGAATTGAAATATTCGTGGTCAATTACTCATACATCATTCAGTAAAAACCATTCAAGCGAAGAGGTTGTGTTTCGATTGTACTGGCTCGTGAGTTAACGGCTGCTACCGAGACAATTCTGAGCTTCAGGTAGTTAAACTGCCTATAGCAAACGCAATATTCGGGGCGTTTCCCGACTGGAAAGCTAGCAACGAAGGCCATCCCGTTCATACGCACAGAGGTGTAGAGACACAGAGGTGCGAGAGCATAGAAGTGAAGAGTCACAGAGGTGCCATCACATAAAGGTGCGAAGACGAAGGGGTGCAAAGGCACAGAGGGGCTAAAGCAACCCAGTGCTGATCTACCAGGTACCAGAATTTGTACGCTGCGTAGGATCAAAAGAGACGGCATATATCGCGAGGTGCTACACTGCAAGCATCGCATTTGATCGCCACCAAGAGCAAAAGCACTGTACCTGGGGTCAGGTACAGCAGACCCTGTCAGCTTGGAGCGAAAGGCAGCACAGCAAGTGCAGTGGTGTCCACAACGACGGCAGAGCAACTGAGATAGCAGTAAACGACAGAAGACTGCCAATTGGAAACAGCAGAAGACTGCCAATTGGAAACAGCAGAAGACTGCCAATTGGAAATCGTTGGAAGAGCTTCATGTCGTTCTTCACGATAAAGGAACAGAGACATCAGCTACAAGGTAGATTTAATTTAATTTATTTTTTATTTCTTATATCTGAAATTCTACTAAACATAAGTTTTTATTTTGGTATAATTAATTTACAAAAAATTTTAATGTAATGGATGATCTCATGGAAGATCATCCGAATCCGATTCCGGATACTAGTAAGAGTTTAAATACTCCGAGGGCTAAACATAATCCACAGGGTACCACTGGGCCATGGATAGTCTATCTTCGAAAAAAAGAAAAGATTTTAAACTTGATGCAAATTACAAAGGATTTGACATCACATTTCTCTGAAGTTAAAGAAATCTGTAAGGTTAATAGAGATAAAATTGTTGTTAACGACTTGAAACAGGCAAACGATATTGTAACCTGTAAATTATTTGCTATTGAATATCGAGTTTACATTCCATCGAAGGAGGTAGAAATTGACGGTGTTGTGACTGAAGCAAGTCTGAAAGCAGATGATTTACTTAAAAATGGAGTTGGCCGTTTTAAAAACTCCATGCTTGAGGGAGTCAAGATACTCGAGTGCAAACAATTGTACTCAGCATCTATTGGCGATGGAAAAAAGTCTTATCGTCCCTCAGATTCGTTTCGCGTAACATTTGCCGGATCTGCATTGCCTAGCCATGTCTATATCAATAAAATTCGTCTTCCTGTTCGGCTTTTCGTACCGCATGTTATGAATTGCACGAACTGTAAAAAATTCGGACATACAGCTACTTACCGTAGTAATAAGTCCAAATGTATAAAATGTCAAGGGCCTCATAAGGATAATCTTTGCGATAATGATGTTGAAAAATGTGTTTATTGTGGGGAAAGTCCTCATGATGATCTTTCAGTGTGCGCTGCATTTAAGCTGCGTAAAGACAAAATGAAGCTTTCTTTAAAAGCACGGTCTAAGCGCACATATGCACAAATGCTTAAAACGGTCATACATGTCTCCCCTTTGGAAACCGAAAACGGTTTTCAAATCTTGCGGAGCCAGAGGAATCTGACTCTGACTAAAGACCATCAAAACAGCATTCCTTCCAATAGCTAGAACTTTTTTGAAATAGTTATCAGCTCAATGGCCAGCTCTTTCAGGTTTTGTATCATTTGATGGATAATTTATCATCCGCTGCAAATGATTCAATCACTGTCCTGCAGTGGAATTGTCGAAGCATCATGCCAAAACTTGATTCATTTAAAGTTTTGTTGCATAGTCAAAAATGTGATGTATTTGCTTTGTGCGTAACATGGCTTACATCAAACATAGCCTTAAATTTTAATGACTTTAACATTATACGTCTCGATAGAGACTCCCCGTATGGTGGAGTGCTTTTAGGAATTAAGAAATGTTATTCCTTTTATAGATTAAATATTCCTTCGACTTCTAGTATAGAAGTTGTTGCTTGTCAAATAAACATTAAAGGAAAGGACATTTGCATTGCTTCGGTATATATTCCTCCAAGAGCTCAAGTTGGACAGCGACAGCTTAGTGAAATTGTCGAACCGTCAACGTTTGATTTTAGGAGATTTCAATTTGCACGGAATGATGTGGGGTTCCGTTTACAATGATAGCAGATCATCTCTAATATATAATATTTGCGACAATTTTATCATGACGGTACTAACTATGGGTAGCATGACACGGACCCCAAGACCTCCTGCACGTCCAAGTGCATTAGATTTATCTCTTTGTTCGATTTCAATTCGACTAGATTGCACCTGGAAAGTATTTCCTGATTTACATGGTAGCGATCATTTACCAATCATCATCTCAATTAGCAGTAGCAAAGACATTGCTAATTCAGCTAATATTCCATATGATTTGACAAAAAATATTGACTGGATTAAATACCAAAGTAATATTTCAAGTGTCTTAACTTCAATGGAAGAGCTCCCCCCACTTGAAGAATATGACTTCCTCGTTTGTTCGATTCTGGAGGCCGCAGAACAAGCCCAAACCAAACGATTTCTTGGTCCATCGTCTAACAGAAGGCCTCCAAACCCTTGGTGGGACAAAGAGTGCTCAGATGCTAAGCACGCGAAACAAAATGCTTTCAAGACGTTTTTAAAACGAGGAGGAGGAACTCCTCAGAATTTTGAAAATTTCTTGACTTTAGAAACCAAGTACAAGAGCATACTTCGGGCCAAGAAATGTAGCTATTGGAGACATTTTGTTCGAGGTTTGTCAAGAGACACCTCAATGAGCACTCTTTGGAATACGGCCAGACGAATGAGTAATCGTAACGTAGGAAATGAGAGTGAGGAATACTCGCACCGATGGATATTTGATTTTGCGAGGAAAGTTTGTCCAGATTCTGTTCCTACGCATAGCATTATAAGAGAATCTTTTCCAAATAATGGGTCCATTGATAGCCCCTTTTCAATGATGGATTTTTCCATAGCACTCATGTCTTGTAACAATAACGCTCCTGGGTTGGACAGAATTAAATTCAACTTGGTGAAGAATATGCCCGACCTCGCAAAAAGACGTTTGTTGGAATTGTTTAACAAGTTTCTTGAACAAAATATTGTTCCACCTGACTGGAGGCAAGTGAAAGTTATCGCTATTCAAAAGCCGAGGAAACCAGCTTCCAATCACAACTCATATAGACCCATTGCGATGTTGTCCTGCATCAGAAAATTGTTCGAAAAAAATATTCTACGACGTCTCGACACTTGGGTCGAGACGAACGGGTTGTTGTCTGATACTCAGTTTGGCTTCCGTAGAAATAAAGGGACGAATGACTGCCTTGCATTACTTTCGTCTGACATCCAAATTGCCCTCGCTCAAAAGCAACAAATGGCATCTGTATTTTTAGACATTAAAGGAGCATTTGATTCAGTTTCCATTGATGTTCTTTCAGACAAGCTCCACCAACATGGACTTCCACCGGTTATAAATAATTATTTGTACAACCTTTTGTCAGAGAAACGCATGCATTTTTCACATGGCGATTTGGCAACATTCAGAATTAGCTACATGGGTCTACCGCAAGGATCATGCCTCAGTACGCTCCTTTATAATTTTTACGTGAATGACATTGACAGCTGTCTAGTATCCCCATGTACACTAAGACAATTGGCAGATGATGGCGTGGTTTCAGTTACTGGACCCAAAGCTATTGATCTGCAAAAACCATTGCAAGATACCTTAGATAACTTGTCCGTTTGGGCTGTTCATCTGGGTATCAAATTCTCTGCGGAGAAAACAGAGCTGGTCGTCTTTTCAAGAAAGCATGATCCCGCGCAGCTTCAGCTTCATATGATGGGAAGAATGATCCAACAGGTTTTGACTTTCAAATACCTTGGGGTGTGGTTTGATTCCAAATACACGTGGGGAGGACACATTAGGTTTCTGATAAAAAAATGCCAACAAAGAGTAAATTTTCTTCGAACAATAACAGGATCTTGGTGGGTTGCTCATCCGGAAGATCTAATAAAATTGTATCAGACAACGATACTTTCAGTGATGGAATATAGATGCGTTTGCTTTCGTTCCGCTGCAAACTCTCATATTATCAAATTAGAGCGAATTCAATATCGTTGTTTGCGAATTGCTTTAGGGTGCATGCATTCGACACATACAATGAGTCTTGAAGTTCTGGCGGGAGTTCTCCCATTGAAAGATCGTTTTTGGGAGCTTTCATCGCGACTGCTAATAAGATGTGAGGTACTGAATCCCCTGGTTATTAATAACTTCGAAAGGCTAGTTGAGCTTCAATCTCAAACAAGATTCATGACAGTATATTTTAACCATATGTCACAGGAAATCAACCCTTCAAGATATATTCCTATCCGTGTCAGCCTCCTAAATGTCCCTGACTGAACTTTATTTTTCGACACATCCATGCAGCGCGAAGTGCGTGGAATCCCGGAACACCTACGCTCGATGGAAATCCCAAAAATATTTACAAGTAAGTTCAGGCATATTGACTCTGAGAAAATATTTTACACGGACGGATCACGAATTGAAGAGGCTGCTGGGTTTGGTATATTCCACAATAATGTTTCGGTCTCATTTAAGCTTCAAGAACCTGCATCTGTTTATATAGCAGAGTTAGCAGCAGTTCATTATAGTTTGAGTGTAATCGTCACATTATCTCCAAACCATTATTTTCTTTTCACAGATAGTCTGAGTGCTATTGAAGCTATTCGCTCAAACGCTGCTTGCCAAAATGAACCTTTTTTCTTGGGCAAAATAAAACAGTGCCTGAACGTCATATTGAATAATAATTATCAAATCACAATAGTTTGGGTTCCGGCTCATTGCTCCATTCCAGGCAATGAAAGAGCCGATAGTTTAGCCAAACGTGGTGCTATTGAGGGTGAGATTTATGAGAGACCGATTGCTTTCAACGATTTCTATAGCGCGTCTCGCCAAAGAACACTTGCCAGCTGGCAAGCTTCTTGGGATAAAGATGATCTGGGTCGGTGGATGCACTCAATTATTCCTAAAATATCGACAAAGGCATGGTTCAGGGGACTGGATGTGAGTAGAGATTTCATTCGTGTGATGTCCAGACTCATGTCCAATCACTACACGTCAGATGCACATCTCCTTCGAATTGGACTTTCCGAGACTAATCATTGTGCTTGCGGCGAAGGTTACCGCGATATTGACCATGTTGTTTGGACATGCGTGGAGTTTCGTGATGTCAGATCTCAACTAATAAATTCCTTGCGTACCCAAGGTAGACTATCCAATGTCCCAGTTCGCGACATTCTTGCTTGTCGTGACCTTCCATACATGAAACTTCTTTATCATTTCATTAAATCCATTGGAGTTCCAATTTAAATTTTATTTTATGTTAGACTGTTTTCTCTTCTATGAGTTCAACCAATAGCCAACTATAGGATATTGAATATAAGTGGTGAACTGATACAAACAAACCTGAAATAGTTATAAGATCATGTACAAAATAAATGTATTTTATTTAATGTAATTTAAAATAGCAACTCGCTTGATAAAAACAGTGTTTAGATTAACTAATGAGTACCAACATACTAATATGATATTCGAAATGTATTAGATTTAAACTACTATGTATTGTGAATGCCACGGCGAAGAAAAACTTATGTATATTGCCTATGAAATAAACGTATTTATGAAAAAAAAATTACTCATACACAGCAAAAAATTATGAAATTTACAGGTGACCCAAATCCACACAATTTATAAGAACGTAATCCGTGAAACGACTGAAATTTTCAAGAATGATAGAAATATATGTCAAATATACCCCGATTTTCATTCAAATAGTGTAAATTTACATGTTTTAGCACTTAAAACTTTGTCAGAGTGCATTAAATATAAGGTAGATTTATTGTAAAATTGAGGCATTTTTTATGCACATATATGTCGGTCTCAGAAGACGTAAATTTACAGTACCACGATTCAACGATTGGTGCCACAAAAAATCAATAATTTTGGTAATATTTTTGTCTTGAATATCTTACGGTTCGTTTCGACGCATCAGTTCACTTTATTTATGTGTCACAATTTGAGCTATTGCCCCGAAGCGCAAAGTCTGGTTACTGGTTGCAGATAGCACCACAGTAAAATATGAACTGTCATCTCATTTGAATCACAGTTTTGATAATACATTACTTCTTTGAAATTTGATAGTTATCGTTCAATCTACTTTACAGCCGATTCTTAGCCATTGCATGATTAATTCTACGATTCTATTGACACTAAGAACCCTTCCACATGGGAACTCGAACATACGAAAACTAGTTTGTAACACGAAGAGCGACTCGCACTGACAACTTCAACGAGAGCTCTTCTCTTTCACATATATACACCACTGTTGTATAAAGTGTGCACGCATCATGAGTGCGTTTGTTTATTTACTTTTACCTTCTCCTCTGAATCGCACCAAAGTGCTAGAGCATTAGGTAATAAATTCTCTGAGGTAGATGCAGATACTTTCACAGAGGTGAGGTGAGCACTCTGGTTTACGGTTTGCGTAAAAG
>NC_080571.1:246678270-246683270 GCF_030247185.1 Malaya genurostris | reverse complement strand
CATCATGGTTGGACTCCCTCATATAGCCATTATGCCTCACTGTTCGTACCTGTCCAACCAAGCCGTAATGTACAACATCATGGTTGGACTCCCTCATATAGCCATTATGCCTCACTGTTCGTACCTGTCCAACCAAGCCGTAATGTACAACATCATGGTTGGACTCCCTCATATAGCCATTATGCCTCACTGTTCGTACCTGTCCAGCCAAGCCGTAATGTACAACATCATGTTTGGACTCGCTCATATAGCCATTATGCCTCACTGTTCGAACCTGTGCAGCCAAGCCGTAGTGTACCGCACCATGGTTGGTCGACTCACATGGCATGCACCCCCTCCGGACCAAATTGACCATACGCTCAAAATGCATTTTTTGGGCTCAAAAGTCAATATTTTCGACGCATACGTTCCGAAATGTGGTCCCCCTATAGATAGATTTGTGGCCAAAACAGGCCAACTTTATCATGATTTGTAATAACTTTAACGCGTCGGTCCACCGCAACCAGCGGAACCGTATACTACGGTACCGTCAGTGAGACAACTATGCCTCGCATCGTGCGGCAGACCGACCGGAACGTAGAAGGCGGTTTCGCTGACATGCCCACTACAAGGGCCATTAATGGTTCATCATATGGCAAACTGATGGGAACATCTTAGACGAGTATGGGGATGTATCCCACTACAAGGGCCATTCATGCCACATCATATGGCAAACTGATGGGAACGTCTAAGGCAAGTATGGGGATGTATCCCACTACAAGGGCCATTCATGATACATCATATGGCAAACTGATGGGAACATCTTAGACGAGTATGGGGATGTATCCCACTACAAGGGCCATTCATGCCACATCATATGGCAAACTGATGGGAACATCTTAGACGAGTATGGTGATATATGGTAAATAAAAACTTAAAAAAAACTTAAAAAAAATAAGCACGTCATCGAACGATCAAGTCGTTCGAGACGTGCTATACAGTCCTAGTACGATACCTCCACTAGGTCATGTACTATCCACGGGACCGATTACCAGAGTAGAATCAGTTGGCAAGAGACATAGAATGTCGCACTATACCACTATATGGTATAGTGATATAGTGCGAAAAGTTTTACTGTCAGTGCTGAAAAAATTCGTTATCACAATGGTGACTCGAGCTTACATTGAGACAACACATATATCATCGTCCACCCAACGACGATTGTCGCTAATTGAATCATAACAAGTATCATGACTGCCGAACCCTTTCAGTATCATTGGAAATTGATTTCATGAAAATGTAAACAAAAGTTATCCCCCTATCACCCGGCGATGAGCCAGTGATAGACGACAATATTTGTCTCATTCGACATTCAGTTGAGCATCAACGGTATCATATTCATTCCTGAGAATCATCGTCAACCGGGTCGATTGGGCCCTTCCAATCATACGCAGTTCCCAGCGCCCTGGAGAATAAGTCTTTGTTTAATTTAATAAGTAAAATGTTTTCCAACGTATCTTTCCCAAGGCCAGTGCGTTGATTAGAGAGAACCAAGGCAAGGGCACTGAAAGACCGTTCAACAGAGACTTGGTTCGATGGTGTGGATAGTACAACCATTGCTACTGCATATATCTCTGGGTGCGTAGTCTTACGGCGCAACCAATGGTCCCACACGTTGTAGTTATGTTTTTGGCGTGGCTCTAGGTCCAAAGACTTAACTTGTTGAAGAAACCCGGTCTCGCAACCAAGATTCACGGATTCACCAAACATTTGCGTAAGATACTGATCAAAATCATCGGTAGACTCTGACGATTCTCTACTTGTACTAGCCGGTGTTTTACCCAGTTGGCAGATACGTTCCCATGTATCGACTATGTATTGCTGAATTTTATCTTTTTCCTCAGCCGTGAATATTTTAGAACCTCGATAGTTGAACCTTGGATCCAGGTATAATGCCATCTGAACCGCCTTCAATTGGCGCAAAATGTTCAATCTATTGTTCAACGACCGAAGTAAATGGGGACTGAAAGAGTTTTCGCGAACTTTCTGTACCTCACTCGTTGCCATCAGCCATGCCATATAGAAGTCAGATAACGACACGTGCTTCTCTTGCATTTGCTTTGTGCAGATGTACAACGGCTTAAACGTATCATAGTAATGCTCAATGAACGACCATTGATTGGAAAGGTCTAGTTCGGGAAAATTATCGGCCAACTGGTTAAAAAACCTTTTTTGGTGTACGAACGATTCCATCATTTTGAATATACCACCCCATCGTGTCCTACTCCAGACGGGTGGGTATGAAGCATCGTAGCTTTCAAACTCTGACCGGTACTTCACCAGCTTACATTTTCTAGCAACAGCAGTGATGGCTCGGATAGACTCATCGGATTTATCAACAACATCCAGTATTGCAAGCTGTAAGGTATGCACGGCACATCTCACAAGAGTAATCCTTTCGGACAGTTCATTGGCCAGTTCAGCAGTAACGTTTCGTTCACACTGTTTATCATCCTCTATCACATCCGACTCATCCAGCTCATCTATGTTCGTACCATCAGCCTGCTGCTCTGTAGGCATTACGTACGTATCATTGTTTAATTTTCTAACCGTTGCCACCATATTAGCCCCATTGTCGCATGTCACGGAAAATATGTTCTCAAGAGATAGCCCATAGTCGGCCAAAGTATCCATAACTTTTGATTTCAAGAACACCGCTGTTTGACTTTCTTTGATTTCGATCATACCAAGGGTACGAATGACCACCTGCTCGTCTAGGGCATACTGTACATTGATGCCTAAGATATGGCGATTGTGTCGGGCAGCAGAATCTATTTTCAAGCAGACGAGCTTGCCTTTCATCTCATCTATCAACATTTCTTTTAGACGACAGGCAGTCTTCGAGAGATGACATTTCATTGTGACACGGTTCAAAGTGCACCCAAGAGTCGTTGTAATCGGTTTCAGTAAGTCTTTGAAGCCTTCCCACTCGAAGCAGGAAATAGGAAGATGATGGAAGGTCGTCAGCTTAACTGCTGACGCAATTAGTAACTGCCGGTCAATAGCTATCAAACGCTTAGGAATTACTCTTTCCTTCTTCTCCATTGGATAGGCAATTGTAAGGAGATTGTTTGCACATGCACGTTCCGTATGTACGGTACGAAAGTGACGGATGAAGTTGCCAGGGGCAAATCTACTCTGGACGTATGGACATCCTGACGCGGGATCGATGTTGCAGATAGCTTTATCGCCCTGTCTTACTACCAATGACGACGCAATGTCCGTCAGTGACCGCTGCAGCTTATTGCGGTCTGCTCTTGTTGTAGGTGCCATCGTATAAACACCACACAAAATTTAGTCGTTAATGGTTTAACTCTAAATACGCTCCTCTATCTAAACACACACACTTGATAAATACTTCTTTGATCAATATTGAATTCGCACTATATCACTATAACCTTGTCTGAACCGGATTCGTTCGGAATACGATACGAAACCTGACAGACTCTCCCTCCTACGCCTCCGACAAGTGCCGGAAGCAACGGTGGTATCTCATTGTTGCCCGGGAGATAATATTTTACCCGAGCTCCCACCTATCTGGCAGTGGGCCACGGTAGTGCACCACTTCACCAGCGCTCATATAGCTATTCGCCTCTCTGTTCGTACCTGTCCCTCCAAACCGTAGTTAGCAATTCCAACAACCTACATATTTTCAGTTAGCTTTTCCAACAACCTATCCGATTTTTTTTTCTTAGCTAAGTCCAACACTTTTTTAGTTATTCCAACAACCGATTTAGTTCAGTCAACACCCGCATTTTTTTTTTTCCAAAACCCAGCTGTTTCACATATGGTCGTGCCGTCCCCGCTCTGTCGAATGCAATTGACGTGAGCGTAGTACGCGGGATAGGTGATAAGTTACGAACGTAGGCGCAATGCCTATCCGTGCGGGATATGTGCCAGTTCGTACATGGGTAACATGCTGGAAGGCCGCAGCATGAGAGGCATACGCTTAGTAAACCGGGTTGACCGGTTGCAACTTGGTCACATTTGTATGGAACAAAAAATTTGTGCGCAGATTTTCCAAAACGGACTTCACGTCGTGAAAGTACGTCGCAAAACTACCAGAACGCACCATATGTCGTTACGTTCGTTTACCAAAGTAAGCCGTAACAACGATTTTAAATAATGCCTCTCGGTACGAACCATCACCATGGACACGTATATGGGCGGTCCGCTGTCTATGCCGCATCGATAGGCGTTAACGGTTAACACTGTATACATAACTACGGACGCGTATACGGGAGCGGTTCGCTGCATGTGCATCGCTGTTAGGCGTTAGCCATAGATACGTTTTCAACCAATCACCAATCTTAAACCACTCGTGCACTTAACAATTGTTACGACATGTACGACCCAGAACTTTATATCACTGGGTCGATGTGATCAACAGATGGAAACTTGGTCAAGTAACCCGGTTGCAAAAACTGGTATTAGTAATACCAGTTTTTGCAACCGGGTTACTGTCAGTAAAACTTTTCGCACTATATCACTATACCATATAGTGGTATAGTGCGACATTCTATGTCTCTTGCCAACTGATTCTACTCTGGTAATCGGTCCCGTGGATAGTACATGACCTAGTGGAGGTATCGTACTAGGACTGTATAGCACGTCTCGAACGACTTGATCGTTCGATGACGTGCTTATTTTTTTTAAGTTTTTTTCAAGTTTTTATTTACCATATATCACCATACTCGTCTAAGATGTTCCCATCAGTTTGCCATATGATGTGGCATGAATGGCCCTTGTAGTGGGATACATCCCCATACTCGTCTAAGATGTTCCCATCAGTTTGCCATATGATGTATCATGAATGGCCCTTGTAGTGGGATACATCCCCATACTTGCCTTAGACGTTCCCATCAGTTTGCCATATGATGTGGCATGAATGGCCCTTGTAGTGGGATACATCCCCATACTCGTCTAAGATGTTCCCATCAGTTTGCCATATGATGAACCAT